>NC_133648.1:20991601-21259783 GCF_009905375.1 Apium graveolens | reverse complement strand
GTAAATTATTTTACACTTGCTATTTTATCATTGGGTGAGCATATAAGTTACACACGCTGCCTACAGTACAATCTTTTTAGATCCTGTTGGTTTATCTTGTATTCTGTTAACTTTTCCCAGTACATATCTATATAAAGATTGATTCATAAATGTTTAAACCATTGAATGTACTATTCATAAGTTTTTTGTTTTACAGGAGAATTTTGACGTTGACTTACGTGATGAGACAACTAAACTATGTATCGATGAGCAAATGAGGAGAGCCTGGAAGAACTATAAATACAAGTTACATTCATACTTCAAATCTATTGGGGGTAAAACCGATTTGGTGACGGCTAAAAAAAAGCGACATCCAACTTCAAGATAACCAACAGGATGAGTGGGAAAGGCTATGTGATGGCTAGAGTTCAACTCAATTCCAGGTTACTTGTATTTTGTAAAAATAATCACTATATAGATTTATTATATGCGTTAACAATATTTTGATTTCCTATTTTTTTATCAGGAAAGAGCTTTAAAGAATACCATCAATCAATCCAAAAAAAAATGGAATTCTAAAATGGGTCAGTTTCCACAGTGAGACATCATATTCGACGTGGAATGGAATTAAGCTCTTCAACCGGACAAATTGAGACTTGGCGTCAAATCATTTCGATGAGAATGGATGGACCGGGCCAGAACTTGAGAATTTATATGTAAGTAGTCGCTATCTAGTTTTTAACTCATAGGTTATATATTCTACTTATGAACAATGTTATCAAAAATGTTTTGATGCTTACTCTAAGTAATTTGTTGTTTTAATGTATTATACTTGCCTTTATTTCACTTTATTATAATTGTTATCAATTTAATGTTATTAGGGGGATATGATGAATCTAAGAGAAGCATATTCACCGGAAGAATTGTCGGACACAGAAACTATTAGAAATGGTACTTGGTCGTCAACCTGTATATTTGAGAGGATGGGGACATTCTGCTAGGAGCAAAAATTGCAAAATCATCTCAGAAACTAGTACTCAGACTACCAGCCAACCTATCAAGAGATGGCTGAACAACTTACTGAAGCCAAAAGTCTTCTCACTGAAGTGTTGACATTCTACGCAAGAACAACCTTATGCCACAGTCTGCCAAAATCTCCCAACCAATGAAGTATCTAATGGTCATATGGAAAACTCAGGATGATTTCTAGATTTAGATATTTGTTTTTAAGTATTGTTTGAACATTTCAATTTAATGTTGCTCATTTACTATTTAGGTTTTCATGTTTTTCATTTCACTTCGTTAAATATTAATGAAATTAATGCCTTAGTATTATTGTGATTATATTTTTTTAGCGAGTAAATAAATAAAAATATAAAAAAACAAAAAAAATTAATACATCAAAATATAATAAATAGCTAAAACTAGAAAAATTATAATTGGCAAATAAAAATAGCGCCACGTGGCTTGTTTTCTAAACGCCAAGTATTATGACATGGTCCCCCGAAAAATAGATGGAGGTGCCACGTGGCCATCTATGATGTGCCACGCGGATGCTGATAAGGCGTCACATGGATGATGACAAGACGCCACGTGACATGCCAACAAGGAGCCACATAGACCATCCTAGTCATTGCATGGGCCATGAACACATCAGCTGATGACTTGTTCTCATGTGGAGCCCATAACATTTTACTTACCAATATATGGATATGTAGGTAAATATCCTTTCTCTACAAACTTTACCTACCACTCGCTACCAATAATTTATTAGTAGGTAAATGTTATTTACCTACAAATATAATAGTTTTACCTACATATACAATTGGTAGGTAAAGATCAATTTTCTTGTAGTGTATATTGTAACGACTGAGAAATTATGATTGTTTATAAGCATAATAAATGTGTATTATATGTTTTATAATATCATTAAGTGTGATTAGTCATAAAATACTAGTTGTTATCTGTTGTATGTGTTCCGTATAGTTCGGAGTAATTTTCGGGTATTTTATTGAGGGTTAAATGCTTTTATATCAAAAGTTATACGACCCATACTCTGTTTTAATAGCTGATATTTCATATAAAATAATTTCCCTTATTTTTCCAAATATGGCGTATACCATATTAATTTTACAAACATCCAGTTAATTTAGAAAATATCTTGTTTCGTGAAAAATGATTTTTTGGCCCCCTACGGGTGCCCAAAACCCCACAAAAATTATATTTTTATTTTTATAAAATCACGAGACTTTCAAATATTTCATGTATTTACATTTTTGAATTATTCACAATTTTTGGGAAATTTTGACATATATTTTGTATTTATTTGAAATTAAAATTTTAAAATATTTCCTATAAATTATTAATTAAGAGCCAATTAATTTTATTAAGAGATATAATTAGGGCCTAAATTTTAATTAGGGATATTATTCTGTAATTATAAATAGCCTAAGTTTATTAATTAATTATATTAAATCATTAAAAATCAGAAATAATCGGAAAATTCTCTGCAAATCGGGTTAGGGTTTTGAATTCGGGTCAAGAAATCAATCTGTGATTCTGATCGATTCTGAGCATCAATTACTATCATGTAAGAACTCAAATTGATGCTCTTGATTGTTCTACATGTTTAAATAATCAATTTCATGTTTTGATTTGTAGATTTTCAATTTTATATTCTAGGGTTCTTGACTGATTTTGGAAGATTTTGATTCTAGGGTTATTTGATTCATTTGATGATTGATATAGCTTTATATGATGGTTTATAGTCAAATTACATCATTAATTTCATCAAACGATAGATGTAATTGATAGTTCAATTATTAGGGTTTAGTTCTAATTTTGATTTAATCGTTTTTATTTTGAATGATCTGAGGTATATAGGATGATGGGGGGTTTGATTCTACAGTGAGTAAGCTTTGATTTGAACTATTAACCTTAGAGTTTCCTGTACAGAATCGATAGATTGGTTGTTGGCAAGAGTTTGGCCGGTCTTCCATCGATTTGGGCCGGAGAATTAGTTTCCGGGATGATTCTAGCTAGAGGATGATTGAGTTGTGTTGTTGAGGTGATTTGCAATGAAAACCCCTCAGAAATCATACCAAAGGTTGATCGGAGCATGGCCGGAGTCCTGGGAACTCGCCGAATTCTGAAAATTTTTCGGCCAGTCCTTCCCGACCCGACCTGTTCTTGGTGACCCAATTTCAAACCCGGTTTGTACTCGGTTTTGATCCATTCTGACCTAAATTTGATTTTTCAAAATTGTTTTTGGATTTAATTTTTAATTTTATTTTAAAAAATTCTAAAAATCAGTTTTATTTATTTAAATAAATTGATTAAATAATTTAACTATTTATTTTATAAATAAATCTGAATTATTTTACAAATTCTGAGAATATTTTATTTATTTATTTATTTATTATATATTATTTATTAATTATTAATTATTAATTTAAATTGAATAATTATTTTGAAAATTAATCAATTTATTTATATGATTTATTTTAAATTTATTTATATTCCAAAATTATGAAAAAATCATTTTTAATTCTGATTTTTCCTAAATAATCATTTAAAATTATAATTAATATTTAATTAATTTGATTAATTTGAATAATAATTGAATTATTCTTATTGATTGAATATTAATTAAACTGTTTACCGGTTTTAAGTGAAACGAACGCTCATAAATTCAGAAAAATAATTTGTTTTTGATAAAAATAGTTTTAAATCTTAATTTATTTCAGAAATGAGCCGACTTCGATATTTATTTATTTATAAACCCGATTATTAGGAATATGAGTCTAATAAATTCTAAAAATTAAGAAACGAGTTAGATATTGTTCAATAATGCAAGTAATTATTTGATTTCAATTCTAAAAATGTTTTAAAGCCTATAGTGACTATCTGACATATGCTATGTGATTTATGTGGTCAGTCGAGTCTTAATTTCTAACTAGTCATTATACGATTCAGTTATGATCGTACGGTAGACGATAAAGGTTGCGTGGATTTGAATTGATACACGAGTAAGGTATAAGTCAATTAAATTAGTATGTTTTCTTGATGGATACGAATCCAGCGAGGCAGTTCAAGACAGTGATAGAGAATTGTGATAGACTAGGGGTGGATCGCATACCAGGAAAGTTTCTCCCCTATTCTAAATTCAGAATAGTGAATTGATATGTTTAGTTCTATATTTGATTCAAATTCTTTATACACTGAATATTGATAACCTTTGTTCATAGTCACTGAAACACAATTACTGTTATTTGATCATACTTTTATCTTACTTCTGATTACCCTTGATTCGTTGAATACTCTATTCATATTCGAATTGATTACAAATTATCTATATACTGGCATCTGTTTGTGTAATTATAATTGTGTATCATTACTCTACAAATATGAGCACACATTGTGTCTGTTTGGAAAATCTAAAAATAAGTAATTTATGACTTCTTTTTTTCTCTTAAATAAACTAAAATAAATAATTATTAAATATAATTATCTAAATTCTTGAATTTTAACTTAGATTAACATTCAAAAATATAAATTTTAAAACTAAGGTTAATAAATCAACGAAAAATCAAAATAAGTTCAGAAAAAGTACGTCATTACTAATGTTCAACTTATCAGCTTATAAGTTGTAAATTCAGCTTATAAATTGGGTCGACAAACACTTGTCGATAAGTTGTTACGGGCTTATAAGTCATAAGTGACATATAAGTTGGACTGCCAAACAGACCCACTATATGCAATTAGCTTGTAAGCTATTGTTCACATTTTTCCGGAGTTCTTGAACTAATTTTTTAAGCAACTAAGCTTAATACGAATCAAAATGGTTTACAAGTAGAGATGCACAAAAAGTCCGGACCCGAATATTTGCCCCGCCCGATCCAGTCAAGCCCGGCCCGGGCTTCGGGTCTCGACGGGCCCTATATTTTTAGGCAAAGCCCGGCCTGGCCCGGTTAAAAACCCGGGTTTCTGTAATATCTGGGATATATCGTGTAATTATTTTTACTATTAAATAATTATTATATGTGTTCAGTATCTATTTTGGGAATTATTTGTTAAGTGTTAAATGTGTTTGGATGTTTAAAAATATTATTAATTGAGTATTTTAATTTTTATATGTCCAAAATAAAATATAGATAATTGTCATATCTTCCTAATTATTTTTATGTTGATTTATGAATTTAAAGGAATTATATGAATTTTATAAAATCTTGTTTTTTTCCGGGTATTTAAAACCTATTTTATAAAAACGGGAACCAACCGACGTCATCCGTTGTTACGTTTTTAGAACCCGAAACTCTTCCGGGAACTCCTTCCTATCCTAATTGCAATATTTCGAGCATTTTCCGTGTTTCGACTATTTCGATCCGGCATACAGTTTGTCCTGCGCGGGTCCCGGCGCAACATTTTCGATACAATATTCATTTCGGTAAATCAATAAAACTCGTATTTTTGATAAACGGGATCTTTTAATTAAACTATCACAATTATCACCTTGTAATACGTGTAACCAGGCGCTGAGACCAAGACCGCAGTATAAATTGTACTGGTTTGGATAATTATCCCGAAAACCGGTACCGTTTGGATCAGTTTTTATAAATAAATGTACCATTTTATATCCGGTATGATCCAACGGGGTACCAATATTCCGTAAATATAAATAGCCTTTACCGTATCATATTTTGTACAGAAATTCATTTGCAATCAGTTAATTATATAATTATCCAGAAAAACGAACCGTGTTCTTCGTGTTCTTCACAATCAAACGAGAATTTGAAGACGTTATTGGAATCCGATGGAGGCGTATGAATAGTCAAAACGAAGCGCTCGACGAGACGGTCGGTTCTGTATCGAAATCATTGAATAAGGTTGAATATTTATTAATTTTTTATTTTCATATTTTCCTTTAAATTCGGTTTTTAAGTTTGAAGGATTGTTTGAATGTTTTGACGATGGATTATGATTCCTGAGTTCCTGAGGATTGATTTAGTGTATAAACTCGTTAATTTTGGTCCAGTATTGGGTGAAAACGCGTTTTGGGTTTTTGCCCAGTTTTTAATTCGAATTTTATTGTTGTTCTTAAGTTGTGATTGAATTTGATTATGTGAATAGGTTGTAGATGATTAGAGCGTTATTTTGATGTATAAATCGCAGGTTTTTGTTCAGTATTTAAGAAAGTCGTGACTTCACCGGATTTCTCCGAGTTTGCCGGTTTTCATGGCGGATTTGATCGGAGAACGGCCTGGATTGTATGTTTGTGCGTGTTGTTAAGCAAACTGAATTGCCGGCGTGACAAAGAATGATTTAGATGTGATAAACTCGTAAAACCGAGTGGCTTTAGGGATGAATCAATGTCGCCGGTGTCCGGCAAGAACCGCCGGAAACTGGGTTCGTCCCCAGAAACCGGCGAGTTCATACCCGACCCGGTGACATTCATCACGACCCAAGTTCTCAAACCCGGGTTTGATTCATTTTCCCCCAATTCCAATTATCCAAATCTTTTTCTGAAATTCCTTTTTAGAAATAATTCAAAAATTCATTATTTAATTCCTAAAATTCATTTTTAATTCCTAATATCATTATTTTAATTCCAAAATTCATTTTTAATTCAAAAATAAATCTGATTTATTTTATTAATTGATTTTAATAAGTTTTTAATTATTTTAATTAGTAAATTAATTTAATATTAATTGATTAATTAACTTAATTAATTATTAGTTGATTTTAATTGATTTAATAAATAGATTTAATTATTTTTAAATGATTTAAAAATTCTGAAAAATAGTTTCGAGCTTTAAAATATTATTTTAAATTGTTTTCAAGGCTCAATAATTATTAT
Source organism: Apium graveolens (assembly GCF_009905375.1). Lineage (NCBI taxonomy): Eukaryota > Viridiplantae > Streptophyta > Magnoliopsida > Apiales > Apiaceae > Apium > Apium graveolens. Next base: position 21,252,948 of record NC_133648.1, on the reverse strand, counting down.
AAAATTGTTTTGAAGCCATATTCGGCCAACCGAACCCTGTTTATTACTTTAAAATTGATCCAACGAACCGTTTTAATTCTGAAAAATGTTTTAAAAATCATTTTAAATACCCGAAAACCTATTTATAACCCGAGACTTCTTTATAAATGATATGTCATTGATTATTTGACGTATTATGTGCTATATGTGACTTGCTGGTTGACTGTCGGTCTACATGTTCGGTGTTTACTTGTTTATAGTGTAACTTTCAATCCGTTATTCGGATTTGGGTGAAACGAAGGGTAGATAGAAGTGTATGTAATAACCCCAATTTTTGGGAAATTTTGAAACCCTTATGAATAGTGTTTTTGCTGAATGAGAAAACTTTTCATGCCACACTATATAGGGGTTCTGATATGGATATTCTGAGATTTTGTTAGTACTTTATATGGGATATAAGTGTATGTAAAGATCGTCAGAATCCAAATCCGAACACTTTGATTTTTTCCGGAAATCCAATAGATACGGAAGGAATTGAGTATAAGGTAACAGGATAAAAGGATTTAAATTAAAGGATTATAATAGAGGATCATAAAAAGGAATATAATGTATTGAGAAAGGTTAAGGGATCCTAAGTAATAAGATCCCGGGTATGATCCCTCAAACGATAAACGAAAACGAAAGTTAAGCGAACAGTATAACAGATCAGCGGTTATTAGGCAAACAATTAGGAAGTTAATCAAAGGGATTAGAGAGGATGATGTCACCCAACCAATGAGAAGAGGACAAGGAGGGGAGGATGACATCATGAGGATGACACAAGCATGACATGGGAAGGAAGGAGATGTGGTGGCTTTTAACCACACAAAATCAAGGGCAACTAGGTAATTTACTAAAACAAACACAAAAATCAAACCAACCAAGCCAAGCAAATCATTTTTCATCAAAATCAAAAAGAAACCAAGGCATTGTTCTTCATGCTCTCGGCCAAAACAGAACCAGCACACTAAAACTGCTGTATCTCCTTCATTTCTCACTCAAATATTGTGTTCTATAGCTCATTGGAAAGGTATTGAGATGACCTACAACTCTTGTTCACAAGTATCGTCCAAATAATCATGGTAAGACCCTCATTTTTACAGTTCTTTAAATCGGACTTTTAGAAACTTCAAAGCCTAACTTTGTGTTCTTGATTTCTTTGGAAAGATCAAGCTTGTAGGAGGCTCCCTAAGGCTTCCTAGCAACTTAACACCTCCCAAGGAAGGTATAAACTTCAAACCCTAGCCTTTAATTTATTTGTTAGTAAGTTTAATGGTTGGTTTTGTGAAATGAGAAGCATGGATTGTGATTATTAGTAGTTTGGTTTGATTTGGAAGTGTTTTGGTAATTGAAGCTTGATTATAGTTCATAGGTCTTGATTGTGGTTCTTTGAGTTGAAAACCTTGGAGATTATGGACTGATGTGGTATGGTTTCAGTGAAGTTTTGTTGTATTGATGGTTATGAGTTGGTTGGTGGTTAATTAGAGTAGTTTAAACATTGGTAATCGTGTAAACATAGCCGTCGTAATGTCCGATTTACTTTAGACTACTTTTGTTCATAACATTTGGACCCGAGAACTCCCTGCTAGATTATGACCATTACCATGTTTAGATAGTTCATGTTACGAGCTTCATTTTGATATGTAGTTCGTTTGATTCCGATGTACGATTTAGGAGAAACGACTGTTTCAAGTAACGGCGTTTCGCGAACGAATCATTTCCCCTCGCCTTACTTTGAAACATAGGTTAAAGACCAAAAAGGGTTAATTAATGTATGAAACAATTATGGTAAGAGTGTTAGGCAGTTGGTAAGACACTCGCGAAGGAATCGCTTTAAAAATCGTAATGGTTAATTTATTAAAAATGGTAGAGCCGAGGGTACTCGAGTGACTTAAGAGAATCAATAAGCGCAAAACAAGCGTTAGAGTCTAAGTTAGTTAAAGTATAGATTTACAAGTGACTTTGGTTTAATTCCAACTTATTTATTGTTTATAGGTTACCAGACTCGTCCCGAGCCTTTTATCACCCCAAGATCGCTCAGGCAAGTTTTCTACCCGTTATAACTGTTGTTGTGATGAATATATGTATTTGCATTATCTTGCGATAGATGCATGTTGGTTAATTAGCAAATGATGCAATATATTGAAGCATGCTGATATGGTATATATATGCATGCCTATTTCGTATTCTTGCCATATATATCTGTTGCTTCAGTTGATAATACCTATGCTAGAGAATAGCAGTAATTTGCATATACCCATAGTATAGGGACCCAAAGGTGAAAACATTTTTTAAAATCGGGAGTCGAGGATCCCGAGTAGATTATATATATATATATTTATATATATATATGGTTATAGTTTTCAAAACTATTAATCGAATAAAGTTTATTCGATAACTTTATTTTATTAATGAATATTATCTTGAATATTCATTCGAGGACTTATAACTCCTTTATATTATTTATTGAATATTACTTGGATATTCATTTGAGGATGTATGACTCCTTTATTTTATTTAATGAATATTATTTATAATATTCATTCGAGGTATTATGACTCCGCTTATTATTTATTAATATTCTTTATTTTATTAAAGAATAATGTTCGATAATCAAACTTACTTTTGATATTCAAATAAAGATATTACTTTTGTATAAGTATATCTTTGATTATTTATTATTCATTTCAAGTATAAGTTTTAAAACTTCTACTTCAATTATTTTTATAAAGATTATTCTTTATGGGAATATTATTTAAATAATAATATTCAGATATTTTCTAATATATTGGGACTGATTTATTTTATTAAATCAGCATCACCCCAAACATTCTTAAAAATGTTTGCGAGTCTTCAAAATAATTTTTAAAAGTTAGAGCGGATCCCAAAACTCATTTTTTATATTTAAGATCCTCCTTTCGAAGGGGATTTAAATACTCGCTCAAAACCTGAGGGATCCGGCTCTGTGGTGTGTTTTATATTCGCAACAAGGTTGCTGTTTTGATAAATGAATTGATTACTTACCCAACACTCGGGAAGTAAAATTCTTGGAACAAGTTAATCCATTAACAGGCATCGCCTGGGAAATATCGGTGAGTTCTCCTTTCCAAATAGATACGACTTCTTGGTGGAGCCGTATCAACAAGTTTCTACTTGGGGAAAGTGGGGACGAGCTTTACGTTTCAGAGTCATGGATTTCATCTGAACTAGGAGTGGCGTAAGTGGCCGAGTAGCGCCGGCCCAGCCTTATTATATTGGCCCAAATGGCCTGAAAGTTCCGCTAAGGCGGTCCATTCCTTAGGAGTTCAGTGTTCGGTTGACAAGTAAATCCGACAGGTTCTCCTCTACATGTAGAAAATGGTGGGGTTGTACTACTACGACTGATCATCGTAAGTGGTCTTCCTGGCGCGGTAAACTCCCGTAATGAGTTCATCATCCAATTGGATAATTTCTGCAACACTACCCAGAGCACTTCGATAGAAAGGCTACGGTTGGGTGATTGTTGAGTGTTGGCAGGGTCAAGTTTTCAAAATGATGTTTACATCAAATGAAGTATCTCATAACTTCATTTTATTTTGATGATATTTTAAAGGTTGAATCTATTCAAGTATTATCTTGTAGTCTCATCTATGTGATGAACTTTTGAACTAATTATAACTTGAACGGTGGTAGTTCAAGTAGTATTTGGAAAAGATATAAGTATATTGGAGTATCTTGTAACTTCATCTTTTAAACTTAAATCTAGTAAATGATTATCTTATGCATGACAAAGATTTTCAGAAAAACGTTGAGACAAGGTTAGATATATGATATCACCTTGCAACGATATTTTTATACAGTTATATACTGGAACTCTGTGTGTATTATGCATGGAAGAGGACTTCCCATATTTTGAAAAGTATATATGTATATATATATATATATACTGAATATTTTGCGACTTCATCGCATTAAGATATCAACTTGGTTCATTTCTTTTGACCAAGACTTTCATGAGTACTATGAGAAGGCTCATATATTGTTAATCATTATACATATTATTTTAGTGGGCTTGCTGCTCACCCTTGCTTTCTTCTTTCATCACACAACATCAGATAGACAAGATGAACAGGACCAAGTTCCCAATTCGCGAGCGGATAGGAAACGTTCCGCAGTTTCCTATAGGCGTTGATGTCGCTGTAGCTGAGGTAGGAACTACCAATAGGCTAGGCTTTCAACTTTTGATGTATCAGATTATGTATATTTATGAATTGTAATAATGGCAAAGAAATGTAAATTTATTCAGAAACTTGTTTAAGGTGTATTGGCATATAATTGTGGAATAAAATGACTTGTGTTATTTTTTTGAGTATTCATCTCTGAGACTATAACTTGTGGTGTGTGTGTGTGTACATTGTGGGGTCACAGTAAAGAGTAGTTGATTGTTTAATAAGATTGGGTGTTGCTAAGGGAAGTGGAACTCGTGACAACCCGGATCCCCGACCCCGGATTTGGGGGTGTTACAGTGTACGTCGAATAGAATCGTATGAGTTAAATATTGATAGATACTTATGATGCCTAGCAGAGTAAGCAAGGCGTAAGAAAGGCAAGCAGGTGATCAAAAAACGGAATCGACATGTAAAAAAATACAGCCAGTAATCAGAAAATAGAATCGAGGCATAGGAAAAGTAGACGAGTTGTTAGGTCCCAATTTGTTTGTAGAAGGGGGGGTTGAATGCAAACAATACCGTTTCGTCGAATAAAATGCGGAATAAAATTGTGAAACAAAATTCAAGTTAAATAAAACTTTTATTAAACTTGAAAGGTGTTACAACTACGGTATCGATTACAAGGGATTAATCTCAAATCAATTATTACAAATTTAGAATAAATTCGACATGAACTTTTTCTATTTTTGTAATTAAAAGATCAAATGCTAAAAGCGATTTGAGATTAAGTTCTAGGGATTTTAATCCGCTAGATTGATATACAAGAACAAGATAAGTAATTCTAGTGGTTTGGATTTAACATTAACAAACTAGAATATTGATCTTGAATAAGCAGATGAATGATGAAATATTTTCTTTTGTTTTCTGCTGTGTTTTTTTCTTGTTCTGTATTGGTTGCTCTCTTGATATTTTATGATATTGTCTTCTGCTTCTTTTTAAACAATCACAGCCAAAGTTGTTGAACTGGTGTGACAATCTATTTGAGCTTGAAGGACTTTCGGTGAGACAATCTATTAGAGCTAGGAAGACAATTAAAATGAACTAGCAAGACTTTCGGTATGACTATTGATTGTCATACCGATTGTCATAGTAGTACAATTGAAATTGTTTTTCTGAATACATAATTGATTTTAATCTAATTGAAAATTCTATCAATACAATCAACTGAATTAGCAAGACATTCGGTATGACTATCAATTGTCATACCGATTGTCATACTAGTACAATCAGTTGTCTTTTTAGAATTAACACAGATTTTAATCAATTAACATTCTGAAAATCCTCAATATTAATTCTAAATTAATTAATCAATTTAATTCAATTAATCAATAAATTAATCCTTGCAGATATAATTTATTCTCTTAATTAAATTATATGACTTAATTAATTAATAGAGAATTAATACTATCCCTGAGCAGCATCCATTCTTCTGACAATCTTCTGAAAGTCTCTGAGACTTATGAATCAATTTCGTCACTTCAATGCTGACACTCGATGTACTGTCTGGTTCATGAGTGACTAACTTTCGTGACGTTTCTTCATGTCTTGACTTTGTTGTTCTGATTGAATCCTTGTAATAAATGATACCTTGACGAGATCTCTGTCACTTGATTAAATCCACGATCTTGATTTATATCACTGAGGCATGATCAAATTCTTGAACTTCTTCCAGTGAATCTTCAAGTCTGCAGATGAACAATGTTTCTTTATTCTTTGACAGATGTTACTTTGTGAGATCTCTCTGATGCTTGATCCACTATTTACTTATTACATTCTTATTTGAGTTGAGTTAAATACTCGAATAAACGAGTAGGCTATGACATATGCCTTTCAATCTCCCCCTATTTGCTTGTTAGACAATAACAACAAATACCTAGAGGATAACTCAACTAACAAATAAGAAAAAGATATAAACAGTAATGTAAAGTAAATAGCAGAAAAGTTCTGGATTATATTTAACATTTTCCAGATTCCAAATGAAATTTACAAGTGAATACAAGATAGATGTTCCTCTAGCCTGAACATATAACTACATTAGACTATCTTGATTCATAACGCTCTAATCATATTACATTGAGTTTTGAGCTAATTGACTTTAGTTGTCTTCTCTTCTGACTTCACCTTCTTCTAACTCTTGAAGCAATTCCTTGTCAAAACACGATCCTTTTCTGAAGTGAAGCTTGCAGGTCTGACTGGTTGAACTCCAACTGTCTTCAACTTATTCTTGAGTTGATTGTACCTTTTAACATTCTTCTCACAATAAGCTTGAATCAAGTCAGCAGCTTGAGTCTTCAACATGGATGAATATCCAGCAGTTCTCAAATGATGTTCCATCCAGACCAGATGCTTAGCTGAGTAGTCTTTAAGAGATTGTACATCTAGCTGACAGATTTGAAGACAATCAGACTTAAAGAATCTCACCTGATGAGGATTGTTGACCACTTGAGGACTAGCCCTGCTGGCAAACTCTTTAAGCCTTTCCCGAAGAACTTCATTCAACTCTGAGCTTCTTTTCACTTTGTTTAAAAGAACCCAAATCTCTGACAACGAACGATTCTCAAATAGATGAAGTGACACTTTGAATGATCCTTCACTCTGACAATATACAAAAATGCTCATCTCATTTAGGGATCTATCAAAAGCAGCTGTGATCCTTGAGACTTCAGTCTTGATAGCATTCATGTACATGTCATTGTTAGGATTTGAGATTTCCAGCTTGTCAAGAAGATGTAAGAACTGCCTATCATTGTTAGTGCATAGCTGAGGCATATCGAGTACTCTCCTAGCTTCATCCCACTTTCCACCAATCTTCAGTCTGACATCTCTTCTCCTTTCTTGAGCTTTAATGTCATGAAGACGTTGCTTTTGAAGAGTTTCTGTTCTTTGTATGTCTTTTCTCCTATCAATGATCTGTGAGACCTTCTTGAGTTCAGCTTCTTTTCTTTGCATCTCTGACTGCTCTTTCTGAAATTCTTTCTCAAACCTAGGATCCACTGTATCTTCTTCTTCCCAATCTTCAAAATCACTTTCTTCTTCAGCTTCAAATAACCCATCTTTATCTTCCTGAACTGGTTCAGTGGGAATGTCAAAAATATCGAAGTCATCCTGTTCTCCACTGTAGTAGGCATCATCAGCCTTTCCTTTATCTCCAGCAGAAGTATCTTTTTCTTTCCCTTTGGAACTACTCCCTTTCTTCTCCCCCTTAGTTGAGGGATCCTCTACTGACTTTCCTTTGAAACCTCCACCACTTCCAGAGCCTGATCCTCCACCAGACGGTCCTTCAAAATAAGCTCTTTGTTCTTCATTAGGGCAATGAGAATTCTTGATCATGTAATATAAGTGCTTCATGCCTTCATTTAGATGTTCCATGCCCGTCTCTATCTTTAGAAATCTTGAGTTGTCCAGTGAATGATTCATCTCAACGAGGTCTTCAAGAGAAGTCATTCTTGTATGTAGGGAGCAGAAGTTGGATATGTCATCAGCTGATAAATTTGGAGTGTCCTGAATAGAATTGAGCTTTGGTATTACAGTAGTCTTTAAATCTGAGATGTCATTCCTTATGATTGCAAGCTGATTGTCGACAGAGGTGGAAGAAGAAGACCGTTCAACCACTTGTGCTTTGAATGCTTGAGCTTCAGCTTGACTTTTAGCAAGTTCTTCTTTCAGGGCAGCAATCTGAGCTAACAGGTTGACAGTATCAGTGTCTGTGTGTGCTCTCACCTGAAGTTCACTCGTATTTGGTTCACTCATCTCACGTGCATGTGTTTCTCTCAATATGATTGCTCGTGAGGAGTCTTCCAATTGCTGTTCTTGTGTACCTGCATTAAAAATCACCCTAGCCTCTTCAAGAGAGGTCAGTGGTGGTGCAATGGGAATTCGCGAGTCCCGATCCTCAGTCAATGCTATCAAATCTTTTGGAATAGATGTCTGAATTGCTTCAGGGATAGATTGACCGAGTTGCCCTCCACTTTCTCCAGATAAATCTGCGAGTGGAGAATCCCATAAGGGAGCCAGAGTTGTTGGATCTGGGAGGGGAGAAAATGACTCTATTAAAGATGGCGGAGAGTCAGATTTTCCCTCTGAAGCATGTGACTACTCTTCTGCCGTAACTATGGCAGGCACTGTAACCGACTCTACGTGCACTCCTTGCTGTGTGTCCTGAGTATGATCTGGGGAAGTGTATGGTTCCATTGTGAGTAATGGAATTGTGCTGGACTCAGTACAAGATGCCATGGCCCTATGGCGAATTTCAATAGATGCATCCTGTTGAGAGAATGCCTCTAGTAACTGTTCATTGGCCATTTCAAAGTCCATGTCCTGTTGGGAGGACAAGGATGGGCTTTCAGATGCCTCAGAATAGGTTTTTCTTTTCTTAGGAGGAGGCAGGGCTGAGGGTTCACTCATATTTGACATTGTACTACTTTCTAATAATCTTCTGGGTAACATTTTAGACAGTGGGGGAGAGGGTGAGATAGAATGAGACTCTGTGTTTGGCTCTATGACCTGGGATTGAAGCTGTGGTTCTACAACTTCATGGTCAGCCCTATCAACCACTGAGGGTCTGTTAACAGAAGTAGGAAGAGAGTGAGAGAGAGAGTGAGGAGTTACTACCTGTAATGGAAGAGCCTGGGTGGCTTGAACCACTGGAGGTTGAGGTTGCTGTTCATGGCCGGGAAGATTAAAAATAGGCAAGGGAATATAATTGGCCATGAAAGCAGATACAAGTACTGGTACTTGCATAAATTTGAAGGTTGTGTCTTGGCGAGTGTAAATCTTTTTGCTAACTGGTGGGGGTTCGGTTACAGCAGAGTTAGCAAAAAGTGCTTTGTGTTCAGGGGTGAGTAGATGATCTGCTATGAGCATAAGAAAACGAGCATAGTAACATGATACCCTACGATTTGTAGAATGATCACGTAAAGCAGAAGTTAGACGTCTCAAGAGAATGGGAAAAAGTAGTTTGCCAAAATTGATCCTTTGATTGAAAACAACCGCAAGACCAATATACTGCAGGGTGGAAGTAATGTTATGAAAATTAGATTTTGTGCAGTTGGCAAACACTTTGGAAAGTGTATCGAAGAATATATCCCATTCAGACACCAAATTTGATTTAGAAAGTTTGGTTAAATTGATCACCCCCTGATAGTGAATAGCATTGAAAAAATTTGTGATATCATTTTCAGAGGGTAAATTACAGAAATTGTCTAGTGGAAAATTTAACGCACGATTGACGACTGTTTCATCAACTACATACTGTGTGTTTGCGATGGTGAATGAAAAAGATTTTGAATCATCGGCCACAGTAGAAGTTGTGCAAATCAGTCTAAGTAGATCGACGTTTAAAATCACATTTGATTTAATAGCAGAGCTAACAATCGAATGATCATTTAAAAATCTAATCCAAGGCTTAAATTTTTCAACATCACATTTTTCCGGATTGAAATAACCAACTAGATTATGCGCGACAATTTGGAAATTGAGAGCCATTTTTTATAAAATAACAATAAGACACAAGCTTTTCAGAATTTTAAGAATAATATTAAGAAAATTCGAATTAATTAAATTAATTTAATAATTCGAATTAAATTAATTATAATCGAAAAATTTAGACAGAAATGTATCTCGTTAAAATTCTTAAATCACTAACACAGTTTTGACACACCAAAAGACACAAATAAGAAATTAAAATTAAAATGGAATTGAAGGGGCAAACTGATTTTAATAAAAAAAAAAAAAATTTTAATAAAAATTCAACAGCACCTTGTATATATATACTTGTATGTATATATCACAAAGTGATGAAATAGTAAGCTGAGTAAAAACTCGAGCAAGGAAGGAGACAGATTAATGGTTTTTGTTCGAGGAGAGAGAAGAGAGAAAAATTAGGAGTGAAAAACTGTTCAATTTTTTTTTTGAAATGAACTGTTAAGTTGAATTGGTGTAAAACAACACAGCAAAAAGCTTTATATAACAGCTGGTATGACAATCCGGGATTGTCATACCGATTGTCATACCAGGCAAAAAGAAGGAAATGAAATACACGAATAAGTATTAAAATTATAACTGGTATGACAATCTGATAGTCATACCGATTGTCATACCAGGCAAAATAAAATAAAATAGATATATATATAATGTTTATAACTGGTAAGACAATCAATAGTCATACCGATTGTCTTGCCAGTATAAAACTAAACTGAAATAACAATTATATTCGCAAATGACTTTCAGCAAGACAATTTTAATTGTCTTGCCGATTGTCATTCTGGAAATAAAAGGTTTTCACACAGAATTAATATGAAAATAAGTATATATATATATAAGTACTGAAATGATTTTCAGCAAGACAATTCAATTGTCTTGCCGATTGTCATTGCAGTAGAAAAAAAAAACTCAAATATGTACAGACTTCTATTTATGTACTGAAACTATATTTCAAAATAGTAAAACTGAAATAAACACTTAAAATTTTTACAGAAATAAAGATAATATATCAGAATTTATTATTTTTATTCCAAAAATAGATTTCTATTGAATTTTAGCAAATAAAATTCATAGAAAAATATTTTTAGAGGAAATAAAATGTTCTGAGATATTTTAAATTAACAAGTAGGGAAAATAAAAATAGATAAGATGATATATATTACATAGAAATAAGCAAGAAATATGATAAAATGATAAAATAAATTTGCAAGTGAATTTTTCATTTATGAAAAATTCATTTGTAAATTCATTCAAGAACAGATCCCAGATATTAACTAAATTAATCACTAAAACTATTCAACATGCCCAATTTACCAACTAATCCGGTAAATGTGGATTCGTCAAGTGGTTTAGTGAAAATATCTGCTATTTGTTCTTCTGTTGGAACAAAAAATAGTTCAACAGTACCATTCATGACGTGCTCTCTAATAAAATGATACCTGATGTCAATGTGCTTTGTCCTCGAGTGCTGCACAGGGTTGTTGGTGATGGCTATTGCACTTGTGTTGTCACATAAAATAGGAATCTTGTTCAATACAGAGCCATAGTCTCGTAGTTGGTTCCTAATCCACAAGATCTGAGCACAGCAGCTTCCAGCAGCAATATATTCAGCCTCGGCCGTTGAGTTGGAAACTGTTTGCTGTTTCTTGCTGTACCATGAGACTAGCCTGCTTCCTAAGAATTGACAACTTCCTGAGGTGCTTTTCCTATCAACAACACTTCCTACATAATCTGAATCTGTATATCCGACAAGGTTAAAACCAGATTCTTTAGGGTACCAAATACCCAGATTTGGTGTTCCCTTAAGATATCTTAAGATTTGTTTAACAGCAACGAGATGAATATCTCTAGGATCCGCTTGGAACCTTGCACATAGGCATGTAGCATACATAATATCTGGTCTACTCGCAGTAAGATAGAGTAACGAGCCAATCATACCTCTGTAGCTTGTGACATCTACCTTAATGGAGTTTTCACATGGTCCAAGCTTGACAGCTGTAGTTGATGGAGTCCTTGCTGATGCAGAATCCTCTAGATTGTATTTTTTGAGGAGTTCCTTGAGATACTTGGATTGACAAATAAATGTTCCATCTAACCTTTGATTTACTTGTAATCCAAGAAAGAACTTCAGCTCTCCCATCATGCTCATTTCAAACTTGCTGTGCATTAACTTAGCAAATCTCTTACAGAGATTATCATTAGTAGACCCAAATATTATATCATCCACATAGACTTGGACTAATATAGTATCATTCTTATGTTTTTTAGAAAAGAGAGTTTTGTCTATGACACCTCTAATAAAGCTATTTTTAATAAGAAATTCAGAGAGAGTGTCATACCATTTTCTTGGTGACTGTTTTAGCCCATAGATAGCCTTGAAAAGAAAGAAGACAAAATCCATATGATCTGGATCTTCAAAACCAGGAGGTTGCTCTACATATACCTCTTCATCCAGCTTTCCATTCAGAAAGGCGCTCTTGACATCCATTTGATAAACTTTAAAGTTTGAAAATGCTGCGAATGCCAGAAATATCCTGATGGCCTCAAGTCTAGCCACTGGGGCATAGGTTTCATCATAATCAATACCTTCAGCTTGAGAATACCCTTTAGCTACCAGTCTTGCCTTGTTTCTTGTAACCACACCATCTTCATCTAGTTTATTCCTGAATACCCACCTTGTACCAACAGCTTTCTTGTGTACAGGCCTAGGTACCAGTTTCCAGACTTGTTGACTTTCAAACTGATTGAGTTCATCTTGCATAGCAATCACCCAATCTGGATCAGTTAGTGCTTCTTCAATTTTCTTAGGTTCCATCTCAGAAAGAAATCCTGAGAACAGACACTCATTTTGAGTAGCACGTCTAGTTCTGACTCCAACATCTGGATCACCAATAATCAACTCAAAAGGGTGAGCTTTATTCCAGACAGTCTGTCTTGGAAGATTTGATCTTGATGATTCGCCTTGAAATTCATTGTGATGTTGTGTCCTACTAGATGATCCTTCAGCATCTCCCCCTGAGTTGTTGCCATGTTGACTTGAAGATTCTCCGTCAGTAGCAGTGGTATCTCCATTGTTTCCAGAGTTTCCATCACTATTACCTTGAGTATTATCAGGATTAACAGGTTCTTCAACAGCAACAACCTCAGGTTCTTGACCATGTTCTGACTCTGAATCTGACGTATCATCAAACTTCAGTTTCTCAGAAGGATCTTCAGTTTGGATACTAGGGAGTTTAGTGTCATCAAATGTAACATTGACACTTTCAGTTACTTTGTGTTGATCAATGATATACACTCTATATGATCTTCTTCCATATCCAACAAAAATACCCTCATATGCCTTTGCCTCGAACTTACCACGACGATCATCTCCATCCTTGAGCACGAAGCATCTGGCACCAAATACATGAAAGTATTTGATAGAAGGTTTCTGTTCATTCAAAATCTCATAAGGAGTTTTCATGAAGTCTTTGTTGATTAGAGTTCGATTCTGAGTATAACATGCAGTATTGACAGCTTCAGCCCAAAAGTACATTGGAAGACCTGATTCATTTAACATCGTTCTTGCAGCTTCAATCAATGTACGATTCTTCCTTTCTACCACTCCATTTTGCTGAGGGGTTCTAGGAGCTGAAAATTGTCTGGTAATCCCTTTGTCTGTACAGAATCCATTTAGAAGTGCATTCTTGAATTCTGTTCCATTATCTGACCTTATTGCTCTAACAGGGACGTTAGAATCTAACTCAATCATCTTGATATGATCAATCACAACTTGTGGTGTTTCATCCTTAGAGTGAAGAAATAAAACCCACGTATACTTGGAATAGTCATCAACTATCACAAGACAGTAACACTTCTTTGACATAGAAAGGATATTAACTGGACCAAATAAATCCATGTGCAATAATTGCAGAACACCAGTTATGGAAGATGTGTCAGTGCCTTTGTGACTTGCTTTCTTTGACTTTCCTTTCTGGCAAGCCTCACATAGTCCATCTGGAGAGAATTCCAGCTGAGGCAGACCTCTTACCAATTCTCTTTTGACAAGAGAATTCATTGTCTTGAAATTGAGATGGGAAAGTCTCTTGTGCCATAGCCAACTCTCATTTGACGATGCTTTTGCATAGAAACAATTGACTTCAAGATTGCTTCCAGAGTTCATGTCAGCTACGAACAGATTTCCCTTCCGTATTCCCATTAAGGAGGGTTTTTCACTTTTCTTGTGCAGAATCTGACACTTCAGCTTGTCGAATAAAACATTGTAGCCGTTGTCACAGAACTGACTAATGCTAAGCAGATTGTGTTCAAGTCCTTGCACAAGATATACATTTTCAATGATAACATTTCCAGCTTGCAAACAGCCATATCCCTCCGTTAAACCTTTGCTGTTATCTCCAAAGGTAACCACTGGGCCAGCTTTCTCAACCACATTTGATAGCAGGGCTCTATCTCCGGTCATATGTCTTGACGATCCACTGTCAAGAATCCACACTACCGGTTGTACCTGTTTAATGCCCTGCAATACAAATGGATTAGAACTTCTTCGGAACCCAAGCTTGGCTGGGTCCGGCATACTTGTAAAATTGGCCTTTATCAGGCAAAACAACATTCTTAATTTCACTATTCTCAACATTCTCAATGACTGAACATTTGACCTTTAAAACAGCCTTATCAGATTTATGTTTAGGCTTAGGCACAAATGTCTCCTTTCTAGCTTTAGGAGGACTAGCAGTCTTAGACCTATCATGCTTTCTATTATTCACATGCTGACGAGGAGTAGTCTTATCATTAGAAGCATGCTTACCATTAAAATAAGCAAACAACAGATTAAAAGCACAAGACATACAATCAGGAACACCACATGCTTTATGAGAAGGATTAACAATAGGCAACTTATGCATGGTAGACATGGCATTTGTGCTATCCAACTCATGTGTGTCTGAGTTAGTCTCAGTTGCTTTTACAACCTTGACTGGAACTTTTGACACACTTGACTTGGAGACAGCTTTCCCATTAGCATTATCTTCAGCACGGATTTCTTCTTGAATAATAAAAGAGGTCTCATCAAATGGTTCAGCAATTGATTCCTTATAGAGGGGTTCATCAACACCCTTAAGCACATGTGGTACTTCCCTGCCTTTAGCACATACATGAGGAGGGGAGTTTATGCCTAATTTTCCAATAGCAGCATTGTAATCATAACCTATTCCATGTGTTTGATTAACAGCTTGCTTATTGTAAAACTCTTTGGACTTCGAACAAGAATTAAAGTAAGCTTTAACCTTAGCCTCAAGACCGGTGATCTTGTCTTTGAGAATAGTTTCGAGTTGTCTATAACAGTCAACTCTATTCTCTAGAAAAGATACTTGGTCTTTAAGTTTATCTTGATTAATGTGCACAAGTCTTAATTCATTGACCTCTTTCTCAAGGTCTTTGATTTTTTGATTTAACAATTCATTATCACGACGAGCACAATCTAAGTTACCTCTTAGATGATAAACCATTTCAGCATCAGAAAGTTTTACCTCTTTTCTTGACGATGAGGTGCTTGCATCACTAGCCATGAGAGCAAGATTCCCAACTTCTTCATCTTCACTGTCAGTATCATCCCAGCTTCTTCCCTTTGCCAGGTACGCCCTTTCAGATTTACTCTTCTGATTAGAATCGTAAGAGTTCTTCCTTGCTTGTTTTGGCTTCCTGCATTCTGTGGCAAAGTGTCCCAACTCATTACAGTTGAAGCATCGAATGGTGCTTCGATCAACCATCCCTGTTTTATACCCACCACTGCTGGTGTTAGAGGATGAAGATCCACCTTTCTGGAATCTGTTGTAGTTGGACTTGTACTTGAACTTGGGATTCCTTTTGAATCTGACATTTGAGAATCTCTTGACAATCAGGGCCATTGACTCATCCTCCAATTGCTCCAGTTCTTCCAAGGAATAATAATCATCTCCTGATTGATTTGTAGTAGGTGAATCAAATTCTGCTACTATCACATTATCTTCAACCTTGGAAGACTGTACCATTCTATCTGACTGTTGAGATTGTTGTTGATATAGTGGTTGTTGTTGTTGTTGTTCATCAGCTACCAGAGCAGTAGACGTGCTGACCACTCTTCCTTTCCCGTAAACTTCCTTCTGCTGAATCTGCTCCAACTCATAAGTCTTTAACACACCATAGAGCCTTTCCAAAGAAATCTCACTCAGATCTCTTGCTTCTCTTATGGCAGTGATTCTATGTTCGAGATGAGTTGGCAGTGTTAAAAGGAACTTTTTATTGACCTCCCTGATGGAATAGTATTTACCATTAATGTTCAGGTTGTTGATCAATGCATTGTACCTCTCAAACACTTCAGTGATTCCTTCTCCTGGATTAGATTTGAAGTATTCATACTCAGAGGTTAGGATTTCTAGTTTGTTCTCCCTAACTTCCTCTGTGCCTTCATTAATAATCTCAATAGTTTCCCAGATATGTTTAGAATCTTTACAATTCATCACATGTCTGTTCATTAGGGGATTAAGGGAATCTACTAAGATTAATTGAAGGCTAGCATCCAGGGAAGCTTCTTCTATTTCAGCAGGAGAGAAGTCCTCAGGATCCTTCACATAAGTTCTCGCTTTGGTGATCACCACATCATTCTCTATTACCTCTGGTTCAATAACCATAGGAATTTTTGGACCCTTCTTCAACACTTGCAAATATTTGGGATTAGCAACCTGTAAAAACAGTAGCATCTTCTTCTTCCACATCACATAATTTTCTTTATCGAAAAGTGGAATTTTAACGGTTCCAACTT
Source organism: Apium graveolens (assembly GCF_009905375.1). NCBI lineage: Eukaryota > Viridiplantae > Streptophyta > Magnoliopsida > Apiales > Apiaceae > Apium > Apium graveolens. Next base: position 21,236,445 of record NC_133648.1, on the reverse strand, counting down.
TTTGTGTAGTCATTATGAATTTTTGAGTGAATAAAAATTCAAGAAGTGAAAGAAACACAAAAGTCTAGGATATTGATTTGTACGTTAATCAGAAGGCTCTGATACCAATTGTTAGGTCCCAATTTGTTTGTAGAAGGGGGGGTTGAATGCAAACAATACCGTTTCGTCGAATAAAATGCGGAATAAAATTGTGAAACAAAATTCAAGTTAAATAAAACTTTTATTAAACTTGAAAGGTGTTACAACTACGGTATCGATTACAAGGGATTAATCTCAAATCAATTATTACAAATTTAGAATAAATTCGACATGAACTTTTTCTATTTTTGTAATTAAAAGATCAAATGCTAAAAGCGATTTGAGATTAAGTTCTAGGGATTTTAATCCGCTAGATTGATATACAAGAACAAGATAAGTAATTCTAGTGGTTTGGATTTAACATTAACAAACTAGAATATTTGATCTTGAATAAGCAGATGAATGATGAAATATTTTCTTTTGTTTTCTGCTGTGTTTTTTTTCTTGTTCTGTATTGGTTGCTCTCTTGATATTTTGTGATATTGTCTTCTGCTTCTTTTTAAACAATCACAGCCAAAGTTGTTGAACTGGTGTGACAATCTATTTGAGCTTGAAGGACTTTCGGTGAGACAATCTATTAGAGCTAGGAAGACAATTAAAATGAACTAGCAAGACTTTCGGTATGACTATTGATTGTCATACCGATTGTCATAGTAGTACAATTGAAATTGTTTTTCTGAATACATAATTGATTTTAATCTAATTGAAAATTCTATCAATACAATCAACTGAATTAGCAAGACATTCGGTATGACTATCAATTGTCATACCGATTGTCATACTAGTACAATCAGTTGTCTTTTTAGAATTAACACAGATTTTAATCAATTAACATTCTGAAAATCCTCAATATTAATTCTAAATTAATTAATCAATTTAATTCAATTAATCAATAAATTAATCCTTGCAGATATAATTTATTCTCTTAATTAAATTATATGACTTAATTAATTAATAGAGAATTAATACTATCCCTGAGCAGCATCCATTCTTCTGACAATCTTCTAAAAGTCTCTGAGACTTATGAATCAATTTCGTCACTTCAATGCTGACACTCGATGTACTGTCTGGTTCATGAGTGACTAACTTTCGTGACGTTTCTTCATGTCTTGACTTTGTTGTTCTGATTGAATCCTTGTAATAAATGATACCTTGACGAGATCTCTGTCACTTGATTAAATCCACGATCTTGATTTATATCACTGAGGCATGATCAAATTCTTGAACTTCTTCCAGTGAATCTTCAAGTCTGCAGATGAACAATGTTTCTTTATTCTTTGACAGATGTTACTTTGTGAGATCTCTCTGATGCTTGATCCACTATTTACTTATTACATTCTTATTTGAGTTGAGTTAAATACTCGAATAAACGAGTAGGCTATGACATATGCCTTTCAGTATGACAATCCTGATTGTCATGCTAGTTCATTTTCAATTGTCTTGCTGATTTAAGACTGTTTTTAATCCGATTTAAATTCTGAAAATCCTTAATATTAATTCTGAATTAATTAATCAATTAATTTAATTAATCAAATAAATTAATCTTTGCAGATATAATTTATTTTCTTAATTAAATTATATGACTTAATTAATTAATAGAGAATTAATACTAACCCTGAGCAGCAACCAATCTTCTGAATATCTTCTGAAAATCACTGAGAATTATGAATCAATTCCACCACTTCAACGTTGACACTCAATGTACTGTCTGGTTCATGAGTGACTAACTTCCGTGACGTTTCTTCATGTCTTGACTTTGATACTTTGATTTTCTTCAGATTAAATCCTTGTAATTAATGATACTCTGACGAGATCTCTGTCACTTGATTAAATCCACGATCTTGATTTATATCACTGAGGCATGATCAATTTCTTGAACTTCTTCCAGTGAATTAATTCCTCAAGTCTGTAGATGAACCTTGTTTCTGAATCCTTTGACAGATATTACTCTGTGAGATCTCTCTGACGGTCGATCCACTATTTACTTATTACATTCATATTTGAGTTGAGTTGAATCCTCGAATATATAAATAGGCTATGACATATGACTTACAGAAATGGAGTCAAGTGATAAATTGCTACTCGACGGATGATCAACAAAGCTACCCGATGGATAATCAACAAAGCTACCCGACAGATGATCAACAAGGCTACCCGACAGATAACAAGCATTACCCGACAGATGATTAATTCAAATATATGTTGATAGTGACAACACAGTCACATGCGTCGAGTGTTTGCAAAAGGAATGTGGCAGCCTAGTTAGATGGGTTTTTTAGAACAAAGAAGCATTACCATTTCCATGCTATTATGAAGATATTCAAAGATACTGGAATAGAGTAGTGAAGCAACATAATATTAGACTTGATAGGTTTTGTTTTATTATCTTGTCTTATTACTATGTAATCTTGGTGATATATAAACCAAGAGTACCAAGTAGAACAATAATAAGACTAAGCAAATACATTCTCAGAGAAACAATTGTAAGCTGAATCCTGTAACATTTCTCTGTAAGCTTAGTTTTTCATATTTGTAAGCAGTTGTGAGCCATTCAAGCTTCACAGGGTTCTCTTGATATATATATATATATATATATATATATATATATATATCTGGTGGATACATTCAAATCCACCATAAAGTTTTAAAGACCTGTGTTTTTATTACTTGTGTTTTGATTTATCTAATTCTTCATTCCGCACTTTGCAAATCAAACACTTATATATTATTAAGATAGAACCATTTCTCAATAATCTCAAAAAGTATGTAATAACCCCAAAAATTTTGGACTTTTTGTAAACCTTATGAATAGTGATTTTGCTGATTATGCTGAATAAGAAAACTGTGTATGTAAAGATCGTCAGAATCCAAATCCGAACACTTTGATTTTTCCCGAAAATCCACCAGATACCGAAAGAATTGAGTATAAGGTAACATGATAAAAAGGATTTAAATTCAAGGATTTTTAGAGAGGATCATAAAAGGAATATAAAATATTGAGAAATGTTTACGGGAACCTAAGTAATAAGATCCCAGGTATGATCCCTCAAACGATAAACGAGAAAGAAAGTTAAGTGAACCGTATAACAGATAAGCGGTCATTAGCCAAGTAATTAGGGGTTAATCAAAGAGGTTAGTGGATGATGATATCATCATACCAACAAGAAGAAGACAAGTGTAAGAGAATGACATGAGAAAGATGACATAGGCATGGTGACATAAGCATGACAAATGGAGGAATTGGTTGGTTGATTGTGAGCCACACAATTTTTACCATGGTAACAATCTAATTAACAATAAAAGGAAGTAACCATGCTAAACACCACACATATCATTTAATCAAACTAGAAACATTTTTACTTCACTTTTCTTCCCTTGCTCTCGGCCAAAACCAGAGCAGCAACTTAAAACTACCATATCTCCTTCAATACTCACTCAAATGTTGTGTTATATAGCTCGTTGGAAAGTTATTGAGATGGCCTACAACTCTTGTTCACAAGTCTCGTCCAAATAAGCATGGTAACACCCTCATTTTTACAGTTCTTTAAATCGGACTTTTAGAAACTTCAAAACCTAACTTTGTGTTCTTGATTTCTTTGGAAAGATCAAGCTTGTAGGAGGTTATATTAAGGCTCCCTAAGGCTTCCTAGCAACTTAATACCTACCAAGGAAGGTATCAACTTCAAACCCTAGCTTTGATTTTATGATTCCATTAAGTTTTATTGAAGCATTATTAGTATTAAAGCTTGATCTTTGATTATAAGTAGTTTTGGTGGATTTGTATTGGTTTTGAATATTGGGTCTTTGATTGGTTATATAAATTGGTAAAACTTGGAGTTGGGGACTAAGTTTGTAGTATGATGGTTGAATATTGTTGTATTGGTGGTTGTGAGTGAATTGATGATAATTTAGAGTGTTAATTAAATTGGAAATCGCGTAAACATAAATATCATAATGCCCGATTTTCCTTAACTGTTCTGTTCTTAACTTTAGGACCCGTGAACTCACTGAAAGATTCTAACCTTTGCCAATTTTAGATAGTTCATGTTACGAGCTTCGTTTTGATATATGGTTCGCTTGAATCTGATGTACGGTTTAGGAGAAATGACAGTTTTAAGTAACGGCATTTCGCGAACGAACCATTACCCCTCGCCTTACTTTGAAACCTTGGTTAAGGCCCTTAAATGACTAATTGGAGTATGAAACAATTATGTAAAGTGGACTAGGCAGTTGGTAGGGTATTCACGAAAGCGTCGCCTTAAAATTCGTAACGGTTAATTTATTAAAAATGGTGGAGCCGAGGGTACTCGAACGACTTACGTGATTTGTTAAGCGTAGAAATGACCATAAGCAAACGTTAGGGTTCAATTGGTTGAAATGAATCATTCACTGGATTCCTCCAGATTTCTGAAGATAGAGACGGGTATGGAACATCTGAATGAAGGGATGAAGCACCTGTACTACATGATCAAAAATTCTCACTGCCCTAATGAAGAACAAAGGACTTTCTTTGAAGGGCCGTCTGGTGGAGGCTCAGGCTTGGGAGGTGATGGAGGTCATGGAGGATCTAAGGGAAAGTATGTAGAGGATTCCTCAACTAAGGGGGAGAAGAAAGGCAGAAGTGATAACGGAAAAGAAAAAGAGTCGTTTGCTGGAGGCACAGGGAAGCCTAATGATATCTACTATAGTGGAGAACATGATGACTTTGATATTTGTGACATTCCCACTGAACCAGTCTTGGGAGATAAAGATGGTTTCTTTGAATCTGAGGAGGAAAGTGATTTTGGAGAATGGGAAGAGGAAGCTCCAGTGGATGCTCTGTTTGAGAAAGAGTTTCAGCAGCAGCAGTCAGAGATGAAAAGAAAAGAAGCTGAACTCAAAAAGGTCTCCCAGATCATTGACATGAGGAAAGACATACAAAGAACAGAAACTCTTCAAAAGTAACGTCTTCATGACATTAAAGCTCAAGAAAGGAGAAGAGATGTCAGACTGAAGATTGGTGAAAAATGGGATGAAGCTAGGAGAGTACTTGATATGCCTCAGCTGAGCACAAACAATGATAGACAGTTTCTACATCTTCTGGACAAGCTGGAGATCTCTAATCCAAACAATGACATGTACATGAATGCTATAAAGACTAAAGTCTCAAGGATCACAGCTGCCTTTGACAGATCCCTAAATGAGATGAGCATATTTGTATATTGTCAGAGCGAAAGATCTTTCAAGGTGTCACTTCATCTGTTTGAGAATCGTTCTTTGTCAGAGATTTGGGTTCTTCTCAACAAAGTCAAAAGAAGCTCAGAATTGAATGAAGTTCTTCGAGAAAGGCTCAAAGAGTTTGCCAGCAGGGCTAGTCCTCAAGTGGTCAACAATCCTCATCAGGTAAGATTCTTTAAGTCTGACTGTCTTCAAATCTGCCAGCTCGATTCACAATCTCTTAAAGACTACTCAGCTAAGCATCTGGTCTGGATGGAACATCACTTATGAACTGTTGGATATTCATCCATGTTGAAAACTCAAGCAACTGATCTGATTTAAGCTTATTGTGAAAAGAATATCAAAAGGTACAATCAGTTAAAGAATAAGCTAAAGTCAGTTGGAGTTCAACCAGTTAGACCAAACAGCTTCACTTCAGAAAATGATCGTGTCTTTGACAAGGAGTTGCTTCAAGATTTGGAAGAAGGTGAAGTCAGAAGAGAAGACAACTGAATTCAATTAGCTCAAAACTCAATGTAATATGATTAGAGCTTTATGAATCAAGATAGACTAATGTAGTTATATGTTCAGGCTAGAGGAACATCTATCTTGTATTCACTTGTAAATTTCTTTTGGAATCTGGAAAATGTTAAATATAATCCAGAACTTTTCTACTATTTACTTTGCATTACTGTTTATATCTTTTTTCTTTTTTGTTAGTTGAGTTATCCTCTAGGTATTTGTTGTTATTGTCTAACAAGCAAATAGGGGGAGATTGAAAGGCATATGTCATAGCCTATTTGTTTATTCGAGGATTTAACTCAACTCAAACAAGAATGTAATAAGTAAATAGTGGATCTATCGTCAGAGAGATCTCACAGAGTAACATATGTCAAAGGATTAAGTAACATTGTTCTTCTACAGACTTGATGACTTAATTCACTGGAAGAAGCTCAAGCAATTGATCAAGACTTAGTGATATAAATCAAGATTGTGGATTTAATCAAGTGACAGAGATCTCGTCAGGGTATCAATTAATTACAAGGATCTAGTCTGAAGAAAATCAAGAGTATCAAGGTCAAGGCATGAAGAAACGTCACGAAAGTTAGTCACTCATGAACCAGACAATACATCGAGTGTCAACATTGAAGTGGTGGAATTGATTCGTAATTGACAGTGATTTTCAGAAGATATTCAGAAGAATGGTTGCTGCTCAAGATTAGTATTAATTCTCTATTAATTAATTAAGTCATATAATTTAATTAAGAAAATAAATTAAATCTGCAAAGATTAATCTATTGATTAATTGAATTAATTGATTAATTAATTCAGAATTAATATTAAGGTTTTTCAGAATTTAAATTGGATTAAAATCTATTTAAATTCAACAAGACAATCTGATTGTACTAATATGACAATCGGTATGACAATTGATAGTCATACCGAAAGTCATGCTAGTACAAACAATTGTCTTGCCGAAAGTTCTGCCGGAAATTTTATAGTCCTACCGAAAGTCTTTCTAGTTCAAATGGATTGTCTTGCTGAGCTATTTGGATTGTCATTGCAGTTCATTATATTCTGTTGACTGATAAAAAGAAGCAGAAGCAGATCATATCAAATACAGAGCATTGAATATTCAAGCAGCAGAACACAGAACAAAAAGAGAACCTGCAGAGAAATTATTGCATTTTTCACAGATCATTTATTTCTAGTATTAATTGTTAAATCCAATCCACTAGAAATACTTTTCTTGTTCTTGTGTAACTATCTAGCGGATCGAAATCCCTAGAACTTAATCTCAAATCGCTTATAGCATTTGATCTTTTTATTGCAAAAATAGAAAAAGTTCTTGTTGAATTTATTCTAGACTTGTGATAATTGATTTGAGATTAATCCCTTGTAAACGATACCGTTGTTGTAACACCTTTCAAGTTTAATAATAATTTTATTTAACTTAAATTTTGTTTCACTTTTTTATTCCGCATTTTATTCGATTAAACAGTATTGTTTGTATTCAACCCCCTTCTACAAACATATTGAGACCTAACATGTTGCTTTACCGATTGATATGTGATATTGATGCGAGTGTAGTGATAGCGTTAGAGTGATGTTGAATCTTGTTAGGTAGGCATGCATGCTAGAAACACTTGTAATTTCACTAAGTCTTAGAGTATGCTTAAGGACTTGATTGTTGTCATGGTTTGATGGTTTTTGAGGTTAATCTATTGCTTATACTTAGAATGTATGACAGGCTCTTAATGATAAAAAGGCATGAACAGATAAAATTGGAGTAAAAATTGGAATTCATTGCTAGTTGTGGCTAGGCGTCAAATGGCTAGTAGCCGGCTCGTATTGTATACGAGTAGTCTAGGGTTGAGCAAGATGAAGCGAAACGCACTTGTTCAGAAAATTGAGAAAAAAAAGAAAAAGAGAAAAAAAAAGAAAAAAAAGAAAAAATATGGTTTAATGCATAATTGATCACGAGTGAGTTATTTGGTATTCGAGTTATTAAGTTCTTAGGGGACTTTGTGCCTAGTGACCTAAGGCTTTTATAGTCTGGGATCCGCTAACCTAACACTCGCTAAATGGATGCCATTGCATAAGTCTTTTGTGGACCTCATTCATTGCACGATCAATAAGCATTTGTTTATTGTGTTGAATAAAAGCATGATTCCGTAATAAGCTCCAGTGATCTTGAAGTGTTATAAGTCATTTTATGTCTAGAATATATTCTTCGTATAATCTTGTGATTGCCTTGAGGATAATTGAGTTATGATAATTGATCTAGTTTCGAAGCATATCTGTTAAGCATTCGCACACACCACGTTTCTAGTTGTATGTTAGTTTGCGTGATTTGATTGATCTTCAGTCGCCTAATTACATTTGTTGAGATGTCATGTGTTGGTTGGTTTAGTCATCGCGATGGGGATCGCTGCATTCATGTAGTTTGCATTCATGCATGTTTTTATGTTGTTTTTGAGTCTGTGATGGTTGAGGACAAACATCGATTTAAGTTTGGGGGTGTGATAAGTGGCATTTTATACCACTTAGAACGTCTTGTAATGGCTTGAATTAATGTCTTGAAATCAAGTATGTTGTGTATTTGATGCATTTTTCTAGTGTTTTTACATTTCAGGGTATAACTTGTGTAATTAGGGAGATTTCATCATAAGCCTAGGGAAGTACTTGGAACCAGTTGTGGGGAGTTGTGTGAAGAATTCAGCAAAATTAGAAGCAGAAGTGGAATTTTCCAGAAGATGTGCAGGCGCCCGCCTTGAGAGTGCAGACGACCACCTGTAGAGCAGGCGCCCGCGTGGGATTTGAGGCGGCCGCATGGGGTCGGAATTTTAGATTCTGGATTTTTATAATTCAACTCCTATTGGGCTTCCGAGAATTCTGTTTCTTGTGGACTCTTATATAAGTAATCTTGGGAGACGTTTTCACAACAACAAGTAACAAGCAAGGAGCAAGTAACAAGGAGAGAATATTAAGAAGACCATTTTAGCACGCAACAACGAAGAAGAGGAAGCATACATTATCTTGTGATTCTTTTAATTCATTGTAACAGTGGATGCTAGTTTTCTTTACTTTGAACCTTAATACTCTTGTGAAGTACTCTATTTTTATTAAGTATTTTTATTAGTTTATATCATTGTGTTATTATCATGTTTTCATATGAACCCATGGTGACGGTGCGTTCTATCATGGGCTAATCGTGATCATGGGGTCGTAGCGAATTTACTATGGATTTCATTAGTTAATTGTTTAATACCTTGGTATGTGATGATTGTATTATATCTAATATAGGTTGTTCTTATTCGTCTTATGTGCGTCGCGAACATATAAGATAGCCTGTTAATCTCTTGTGAAGTGACAGTGAATCTTGAGATTTAGAACTTGCCATGCTAATATAGGTTCATGTATTGTATGCATGATTAGTGGGTAACTCTAACTGTTTTACTTGCCCTGTGTAATCATAATAAATAACTTGCGGTTATGTTGTCAAATTCTGTAGACATATAGGGTATCAACATAATTGATGCCTGTTAGGGCGAAAACATGCACTAATATTCACGCAAGTATACGCGTTCGCAAGTAATATAGAATACTTTCTAGTTCGTTCCCTCAGAGACTCAGACTAAGTTATTGTCTAATTAAACTCACTCACCAATGTATGATTACTTCTCAATGTTAAGATAATAACACTTAAAATTGTTGATTAAATATTAATTATAATTAACTACTTAACTAACCACTTAACTAACACTTCAATTTATCAATAATAAAACACTCATGAGATCACAACTTCATTATTACTTCCTTCTATAGCCATTGTTAATACCTTTAGCATGTGACAGTGATGATATTAATCGAATAACACGAAACTGATAAAAGCCAACTTTCATTGTACTAATACCATTCTACCAAGCATCCACAATTAAGATAGAAGTTGAATAGTCATCAATTATGTTGAGTTCCTATGTAACACCCCCAAATCCGGGGTCGGGGATCCGGGTTGTCACGAGTTCCATTTCCCTTAATAACACCCAATCTTAATAATTAATCAACTACTCTGTACTGTGACCCCACAATAAACACACACACCACACGTTATAGTCTCAGAGATGAACATCCAAAAATAATCACAGGTCACTTTATTCCACAATTATCTGCCAATACACCTTAAAAGGTTTTCTGAATAAATTTACATTTTCTTTGCCATTATTACAATTCATAAGTATACATAAATCTAGTACATCAAAAGTTGAAGCCTAGTCTATTGGTAGTTCCCACCTTAGCTACAGCGACTTCAATGCCTATAGGAAGCTGCAGAACGTTTCCTATCCGCTCGCGAATTGGGAGCTTGGTCCTGTTCATCTTGTCTATCTGATGTTGTGTGATGAAAGAAGAAAGCAAGGGTGAGCAGCAAGCCCACCAAAATAATATGTATAATAATTTACAATATATGAGCCTTCTCATAGTACTCATGAAAGTCTTGGTCAAAAGAAATGAACCAAGTTTGATATCTTAATGCGATGAAGTCGCAAAATATTCAGTATATATACATATATACTTTTCAAAATCTTGGAAGTCCTCTTCCATGCATAATATACACAGAGTTCCAGTGTATAACTGTATAAAAATATCGTTGCAAGGTGATCTCATATATCTAACCTTGTCTCAACGTTTTTCTGAAAATCTTTGTCATGCATAAGATAATCATTTACTAGATATAAGTTTAAAAGATGAAGTTACAAGATACTCCAATATACTTATATCTTTTCCAAATACTACTTGAACTACCACCATTCAAGTTATAATTAGTTCAAAAGTTCATCACATAGATGAGACTACAAGACAAGATTTGAATAGATTCAATCTTTGAATATCATTATAAATAATGAAGTTACGAGATACTTCATTAAATCCCGATATATATATACACCTATATATATATTTCATACACTCCTTGAAAATCTCTGTTATGAAAATTATAAACAAAGTTGCAATATCCAATGAATTTGGAAAGGAGAAAACCTTGGCATAAACCTGATATCTTGCTGATCAGGCAAAGATACCAATAAGTAACCTTTTCTACTAGTAGATGGACGAATTCCCCACTGGTCATCACCCTGGCCGCAATAGGACCTTATGCTGGACTGCCACTCAGCCACTTACGCATTTGATGGACTCCCACTGAGCCACTTACACTTTCATGGACGCCCACTGAGCCCATGTTGCTTATGCCGACTCAAATAGATGAACTTACTTCCCGAACGATGGGCAAGTAATCAAGATGTTTTCTCAAAACAGCAACCTCGTTGCGAATGTAAAATACACCACTGAGCCGGATCCCTCAAGTTTTGAATGAGTATTTAAATCCCCTTTAAAAGGAAGATCTTAAATATAAAAATGAGTTTTGGGATCCGCTCTAACTTTTAAAAATCATTTTGAAGACGGGAAAACACTTTAAAGAGTGTTTGGAGTAATGCTGATTTAATGAAATAAATCAGTCCCAATATATTAGAAATTATCTGAATATTATTATTTAAATAATATTGCCATAAAGAATAATCTTTATAAAAATAATTGAAGTAGAAGTTTTAAAACTTATACTTGAAATGAGTATTAAATAACCAAAGATATACTTATACGAAAGTACTATCTTTATTTGAATAATCAAAGATAAGTTTGATTATCGACACCTTATTCTTTAATAAAATAAAGAATATATCTCAGCAAATAATCGGAGTCATAGATCCTCAAATGAATATTCAAATAATATTCATTAAATAATATAAACTGAGTCATAAGCCCTCGAATGAATATTCAAATAATATTCAATAAATAATATAAAGGAGTCATAAGCCCTCGAATGAATATTCAAATAATATTCATTAAATAATATAAAGGAGTCATAAGCCCTCGAATGAATATTCAAATAATATTCATTAAATAAAATAAAAGGAGTCATAAGCCCTCGAATGAATATTCAAATAATATTCATTGAATAATATAAAGGAGTCATAAGCCCTCGAATGAATATTCAAATAATATTCATTAAATAAAATAAAAGGAGTCATAAGCCCTCGAATGAATATTCGTAATAATATTCATTAAATAAAATAAAAGTTAAAGTTATTAAATAAACCTTATTCGATTAATAGTTTTGAAAACTATAACCATATATATATAAAAATATATATATATATAATATACTCGGGAACATCGACTCCCGGTTTAGAAATATGTTCACCCTGGGTCCCCTATACATAGGGTATACGCAACTACTGCTTATTTCTAGCATAGGTATTATGCAACTATAAGCATTGAACCAACAGATATATATAAATCAAGAATATGAAACAGGCATGCATATATACCATATCACATGCTACAATATATCGCAAGAATTTGCTAATAACAAATATGCATTTATCGCAAGATCATGCATATACACATATATATCACAACAACAGTTATACGGGTAGAAAACTTGCCTGAGCGACTGGGGGTGATAAAAGGCTCGGGACGAGTCTGGTAACCTATAAATAACAAGTAAGTTGGAATTAAACCAAAGTCACTTGTAAATCTATACTCTAACTAACTTAGACTCTAACGCTCGCTTTGCGCTTACTGATTCTCTTAAGTCACTCGAGTAACCTCGGCTCCACCATTTTTTATAATTTAACCATTACAAGTTTTAAGGCGATTCTTTCGCGAGTGTCTTACCAACTGCCTAACACTCTTACCATAATTTTTTCATACACTAATTAACCCTTCTTGGTCTTTAACCTATGTTTCAAAGTAAGGGAGGGGAAAAGTTTCGTTCGCGAAACGCCGTTACTTAAAACGGTCATTTCTCCTAAACCGTACATCGGAATCAAACGAACTACATATCAAAACGAAGCTCGTAACATGAACTATCTAAACATGACAATGGTCATAATCTAGCAGGGAGTTCTCGGGTCCAAATGTTATGAACAAAAGCAGTCTAAAGTAAATCGGACATTACGACGGCTATGTTTACGCGATTACCAATGTTTAAACTACTCCAATTAACCACCAACCAACTCATAACCATCAATACAACAAAAATTCACCTATACCATACCACATCAGTCCATAATCTCCAAGGTTTTCAACTCAAACAACCACAATCAAGACCTATAAACTATAATCAAGCTTCAATTATCAAAACACTTCCAAATCAAACCAAACTACTAATAATCACAATCCATGCTTCTCATTTCACAAAACCAACCATTAAATTTACTAACAAATAAAGTAAAGGCTAGGGTTTGAATTTTATACCTTCCTTGGGAGGTGTTAAGTTGCTAGGAAGCCTTAGGGAGCCTCCTACAAGCTTGATCTTTCCAAAGAAATCAAGAACACAAAGTTAGGCTTTGAAGTTTCTAAAAGTCCGATTTAAAGAACTGTAAAAATGAGGGTCGTACCATGATTATTTGGACGAGACTTGTGAACAAGAGTTGTAGGCCATCTCAATATCTTTACAATGAGCTATAGAACACAATATTTGAGTGAGAAATGAAGGCGATACAGCAGTTTTAGTGTGCTGCTGGAAATGGGGGAGGAAATGCTTTTGCTTTCTTGTGTTGGTGGAATAATGTGATGGATAATGATGGGTTCTCTTGATATTTTGCTAGGTTAATAATAAACAAAGGAGTTAGTGGAAGATGATCTCACCATTTGCCATGTGTTGGTGATTTGTGGTGAGATGAGATCATCCCTAGTTAACTATATAATTAACTAGCCATTCCTTCCTAACTATCACTTGGTTTCTTGTTTGATCAACCATCCACTTGCCTTGCCACTTGCAAAGGTATTTACAAGAGTCGTTATTCATTTCTTTGTCCGGTTATCACTCAATCTCGTTGGTCGTTTGGTTAAATACCTTAATGGTTTTATTGATAAAATCTTCTTGGTATTTTTAATACCTAAATTAATTCTCCTTTATAATCCTTGAATTTAAAATCCTTCATCTTAATATTAATTCCTTAAATCCCTTAATGTCTGGTGGAAATCTCGGGGAAAAATAAAAGTGCTCGTTTTCAAAATCCGACAGCTTTTACATACACTTATTTTCTTTATGGAATACTAATACGATCTTAGAATTTCCATAACAGTACTCCTATATATCGTGGTCTGATAATTTTTCTTAATCAGCATTGTCAGCAAAAGTTACTATTCATCCGGGTTTCAAAAATCTCCAAAAATTGGGGTTATTACAGTCTCCCCTCTTTAAAAGGATTCCGTCCCGGAATCAGATAGAAAACAGTTGGGGATGCTTTTCTAGCATTGTGCCTTCTAACTCTCTAGTCAATTTTCCACATTATGGTTCTACCACCAAATTCTGACTAGTTTGATAACCCTTCTCCTAAGCACTTATCCCTTTTCGATCTATAACCCTTCCTGGTTGCTCCATATAGGTTACGTCTGGTTGCATGTCTATGCGCTCATATGCCCCTATTTATCTGGCATCCGAATTACATTTTCTTAACATTGATACGTGGAACACGTTATGAACTTGCTACATATTCGGGGGTAGGGCTAGCTCATTTGCTATCTTCCCAATATGTCTTAATATATCCAAGGGTCCAAAAATTCGTGGACTTAGCTTCCCTTTCTTTCCGAACCTCATCCTTCCTTTCCAAGGGAATACCTATAACAACACTAGGTCCCCCACTTCCTATTCCTTGTCCTTTCATGTCAAATCAACATACTTCGTGTTCCCATCTTGGGCTACTACCAGCCGTCCTCTGATTACAATCTATTATATCCTTGATCCTTTGGACTACTGCGGGTCCGAGCATCTTGCGCTCTACAACTTCATCCTAACATAAGGGAGATCGACATTTTCTTCCCTCAAGGATCTTATAAGGCGATATCTCAATACTGACATATGATCTATTATCGTAAGAAAACTCAATCCGTGTTAAGTGATCATTCCAAATTCGTTCAAGTCTATTGCACAGACTCTCATTATAGCTTTTAACATTAGAGCTTTTGCTTCTCAATACCCATTCTTTTCCAGTTCGTAATCGCTACTACCTTCCGTTCCTAATATTATACTGGTTATACTTTTGCTCGTTAGCGTTCTATAACCTTTTAATAACCATGCCAACCTTAGTATCACGAATGTGTTTCCATTCTGAATACTACCACAACTTTATTACTCCTTTTTCAGCTGTTTCTATTTTCGAAAGTTTAATTCTTCATATAGAAGTAAAAGAATTTATTGAGAGATCACTATGATCATGAACACTTGTTATATCGCATAGTTAGTACAGAAGGTGGCCAGCCTTTAGTACTTGACAAGCAATTAAACAATAGATGGTATCCTACTAGGCTTCTATCACACAGATAGATAGTCATTCGACAATACCTCCCTTTTCTGGAAGGGTTGTTCTTCTCAGCTTACATGAAATGAAAAGAAGAGAAAAGAACGAATTGAAGAGAATTGTATATATGAAAAAAATATACTGCCACAAAATATCTGGCTTGGAACCTACCTCTGAACTATAGAGGTTTGTCATAGGAGAACAAAACATATATATATTTATATCAACATCAAGTATTATAGCATCGCATTTCACATGCCTAAATATTTTCGCCATTCCGTCCATCATTCTATGGACCCATGCTCTTCCACGAGCTTATACACAATCACCTTTGAAACTCCCTCGATATCGAAAATCGAATCTGGGATCTCATTCTAGACCTCATCATTACTAGAATCCATTTCTATACCGCAACCTTCTTCGTATGGGTAATACTACTCTTTATCGATAAGAAGGAATAAATATATCATAGGTAGATAATCGACTTAATTAGTCTATCAATGATAACTTATACACCACCACGACCCGATTAGTGGTACTTACTCTCAACATCCATTCCAATACAACTCTCACGGTTGTAAGTAATCAGCTCATTACTCTCAGAATCATTCCTGCATTACTATGGCCCACCGTTGACCTACTGTAGTCATTCATTTTCCATGAAGTTTTAATAGCTAACCATACGGAGTCCATTCATATCATATCGAATTCTTCTAAGGAGGTAACATGATCACCGTTCTTGATTCATGAAGAACACTCCTGATCCTGACGTACATTCATGACGTGAAGCAGATAAAATTGCAGAAGAGTTTCAATGAAAGCAATGATATCAGGTTAATACCATTCTTAATCATATGCCTTCAATAGAAGACTTAACTCAAAGGTTTGTTTAGTCCTTTTTTTTTTGAAACATGGTCCAGGCTCATTCTCAAGATAGTATCTTCTGAGATAGATAGCCCACTCATGGCGATTACATGAATTAAACCTTTACCAACTACTATTACGGTTGGGTATTGCACAGTCATCAGAAGGAATGTCAATCTTCCAAACCATAATACAACCTGCATAGCTTTAACCATCATCACTGTATTCCTTTGGCACAAGCGCCTATAATTATCCTCTTACCTTTAAAGTGTCGGCCACCTCTTTGGCCTTTCCTTATAGTAAAATTTCCTTACAGTCAATGTCATTTTAACCACCTCCAAATAATTTTCTACCTCATTTCAATCACAGCTTATGTGAAGATGTTTTCCTTCAAATCTGATGAGAAAAAAAAATATCACCATTTTTCCATAAGTTATTGTCTCAGTCTTTAGAGGTTAATCACTGTCACGACTGACTCTCAATCATACTTAGAACATCTTTTATCTTAAGTCCTAATTGCCCTGAACAATTTCGACCCTTACTGGTTCGATCCATATTTTCTCGTGGTTTAACACGTGCCCCACTTGGCATCATTATAATTACGTCATATTTCCTTTATCAACATTTCTATTCTTGAGAATTTTGAATATTACCTTTCTCCTTGTAAAACCTCTAAGGTTATCCTTGAATCGTCCCTCCTGTATTCCCTAGATACAGGGCATATCAAGATACCATTTATTAATATCAGAATCATTGTCTATATACTTCTGAAAAACTGATTCTTAAAGGTTGTTATTACCTTAATCCTTTCCAATTCATACTGTCAAACTCATACTATCCCTATTACGGGTGAAATGCCAACCTTTATGCATTCCCCTGGGATTCATTTTAAGTTACCGATATTTTATCCTTAATTCCACCTTTAAAAAGGTACAAGCATCCTTCCATGGATAAATAAAGTCATATATCCTTGATAAGGGTATCTTATTCAATCATTTCCACCTCGATAGTCTATACCGAATTTCACAATAGCATCCTTATTCAAATTAAGGTCAATCCACATGGCCTCCAAAAGATAAAAATGGTTATCCGCTTTTCTTTCCTGATTTGGTAATGATCACATGGATGATCTGGAAGATATTGGTCGTGTTCAACGTGAACTTCTTCTTAATAAATCCTTATTTACTTTTGTTGTTTATCTCAACAGTCATCTCAATGTTGGGATATCATTCATACCTGGCGTCTCCCTTCCTGGGTATCAAGCCACCGGTCTTACACTTCACATTCTTGAAGGTCACTTCCTTCATCCAATTTTCCTAATTTCTTACTTCCTTGTCTCCTCAGTCTATCCGCGTCTCAATATTTATCCTTCGAACTATCTCAAGGTTTCCTCGAATCCTCCCAACTTACAGGGGATAAAATATATGTATCTCTTATGCCTTCTATCATCAATTTTAACTCATGGTGAATCACCCTTATCCTGACGATTACATACTTTTCTATTTCTATTGCTACGAGTCTTTAGGGTTTCCTCATACCCAACTCCTTTATCATTCCTCACACTCTACTGCCTTTATATTCCTTTCCACTTCAGTTTCTTTTTATTTTCCTTTCTCTTATCATTATTTCATGAACCCACTAATCATTGACTTCAAGCATCACATCGTTCTGGGATTCTTGTCATCAGAACGAATCTTGACAACTTTTACAACTTAGCTTCATATTTCATCATACTCGTCCGCTTTTGTTCTGACTCTAAAGCTTTTACACTATCTCCATAACCTTGGGAATTACTTTCCCAAAAACAATTGACTGAACTTTAATCAGTTTATTCTAACCTCTGGCTCCGTGCCTTTCTTGGTCTTTCACCAGTGGTGGCCCTTCTCTTAGGAGGGTAAGTGACAAAAATAGTCTTTTGTGATTCGTCCATCATTTAGAATCTCAAATGATTCCTATATTTCCTTTAGCCAGGCTCTTGCCTCGACTGGGTCAAACTGTTCCTTGGAATTCTGAGAGCTTAGCGACTTAAAGGTCATGAAAGGATTTCCTACCGCATTGTTTCCTCAAGGTGGTGGTTGGGAATAAAAGTATAAGTTCTGTTTAGACAGGTCCATGAATTTTCATATAGGAGTACCGTCTCGGGTCTCCTTATCTTGCTCGACTTCTATTTTCTCAGTATGAAATGTTTCATCCTTCTCCCATACTTGGGGTTATCTTATACGTTAAAATCCTCATTTTCCACTTCATTATGTTATGGGTTCCTTCTATCTTGATGGCGTCCTCCCTGACTATCACATTCAGGGTTTGCCCTAAATCTTATTCCTTGAACTATGACTTTCATCTAGGATCTCATCTTTAAGCTCTTAAACATTTGGAACCCAAATTCTATAGGAATACCTCATTATTCCCTTATCATCTTTCTCGGTATTAATCTTATATCTATTTGTTGGCTCTCTGCCTTCATTCATCACTTTTTCTGGCACAATATGTTCTTTTCCAATAATTCGGTCTGTCTTGCAATCTCAAACAGCTTTTCGATACCGGCTCCGGTTACCTTCACTTCTATTTCCATTTTCTCAAAATCTCTTATAAACTCTCTCAAAGACATTATCATCTTGAGTCTCTCCTTATTACTAAGGGCATCAGCCACCATATTGGCTTTCCCCGAATGATAAAGAATCTCATAATCGTAATCCTTGAATAGCTCTAACCACCTCCTTTGGCGTATGTTGAGCTCTTTCTACGTAAAAATGTACTAGAGCTCCTATGGTTTGTGTAAATCTTGCACTTCTCTCCATACAAGTAGTGCCTCCAATCTTTAGGGAAAAACTATTGCCACGAGCCCAAGCTCATGGGTGGGGATATCGAATTTTATATTCCCTTAATTGTCTTGACGCGTACACGATTACCTTGTTGTGTTGTATATGAAGCACCCTAATTCCTTATGCGAAGCGTCACTACACATCACAAAATCTCATTTTCCATCCGGCAACGCCAACATAGGGAACGTCACCAACCTTTGCTTCGGTTCTTAAAAGTTGTTCTCGCATTTCTCTGTCTATTCGAACTTCTTAGTCTTACCAGTAAGCCGCGTTAAAGGGGCAACTATCTGTACAAACTTGAACGAACCTCCAGTAGTGACCGGCCAATCCTACCTCTGGTAGTTTCCCTAACCATGGTCATCAATTCATCAGTGGTCCTTTATTCATTCTTGTCAGGATCCTTCACGGGATCCTCCTCAGCAACAATCCCTTCTAGGACAACATCCTCAACCGCTACATCCTCAATATCAACATCATCCGGTCCTGCGTTAGGACGCTCTATCGGATCCACAATCCGATCTCCAATTAGTAATAAAACATCATCGCGCTTTTACTCCTCAACCTCAGGGTTCGGAGTCTCGCTACCATTTACGATAACGAACTACGCTTCTATCACGATATTTATAAGGGTTCCCATAAGGGTATTAACTGTCAGTACTACGTTAGGTAGCCCGACTATGAACTTGGCAAGAGTTCTTATTATCTTTGTGAACTTATTATCTTAACGTCACATCATCTCTGAGGTTTATAACGCTTAGCTCTGATACCACTTCTGTAACACCCCCAAATCCGGGTTGTCACGAGTTCTATTTCCCTTAATAACACCCAATCTTAATAATTAATCAACTACTCTGTACTGTGACCCCACAATAAACACACACACCACACGTTATAGTCTCAGAGATGAACATCCAAAAATAATCACAGGTCACTTTATTCCACAATTATCTGCCAATACACCTTAAAAGGTTTTCTGAATAAATTTACATTTTCTTTGCCATTATTACAATTCATAAGTATACATAAATCTAGTACATCAAAAGTTGAAGCCTAGTCTATTGGTAGTTCCCACCTTAGCTACAGCGACTTCAATGCCTATAGGAAGCTGCAGAACGTTTCCTATCCGCTCGCGAATTGGGAGCTTGGTCCTGTTCATCTTGTCTATCTGATGTTGTGTGATGAAAGAAGAAAGCAAGGGTGAGCAGCAAGCCCACCAAAATAATATGTATAATAATTTACAATATATGAGCCTTCTCATAGTACTCATGAAAGTCTTGGTCAAAAGAAATGAACCAAGTTTGATATCTTAATGCGATGAAGTCGCAAAATATTCAGTATATATATATATATACTTTTCAAAATCTTGGAAGTCCTCTTCCATGCATAATATACACAGAGTTTCAGTGTATAACTGTATAAAAATATCGTTGCAAGGTGATCTCATATATCTAACCTTGTCTCAACGTTTTTCTGAAAATCTTTGTCATGCATAAGATAATCATTTACTAGATATAAGTTTAAAAGATGAAGTTACAAGATACTCCAATATACTTATATCTTTTCCAAATACTACTTGAACTACCACCGTTCAAGTTATAATTAGTTCAAAAGTTCATCACATAGATGAGACTACAAGACAAGATTTGAATAGATTCAATCTTTGAATATCATTATAAATAATGAAGTTACGAGATACTTCATTAAATCCCGATATATATATACACCTATATATACATTTCATACACTCCTTGAAAATCTCTGTTATGAAAATTATAAACAAAGTTACAATATCCAATGAATTTGGAAAGGAGAAAACCTTGGCATAAACCTGATATCTTGCTGATCAGGAAAAGATACCAATAAGTAACCTTTTCTACTAGTAGATGGACGAATTCCCCACTGGTCATCACCCTGGCCGTAATAGGACCTTATGCTGGACTGCCACTCAGCCACTTACGCATTTGATGGACTCCCACTGAGCCACTTACACTTTCATGGACGCCCACTGAGCCCATGTTGCTTATGCCGACTCAAATAGATGAACTTACTTCCCGAACGATGGGCAAGTAATCAAGATGTTTTCTCAAAACAGCAACCTCGTTGCGAATGTAAAATACACCACTGAGCCGGATCCCTCAAGTTTTGAACGAGTATTTAAATCTCCTTTAAAAGGAAGATCTTAAATATAAAAATGAGTTTTGGGATCCGCTCTAACTTTTAAAAATCATTTTGAAGACGGGAAAACACTTTAAAGAGTGTTTGGAGTAATGCTGATTTAATGAAATAAATCAGTCCCAATATATTAGAAATTATCTGAATATTATTATTTAAATAATATTCCCATAAAGAATAATCTTTATAAAAATAATTGAAGTAGAAGTTTTAAAACTTATACTTGAAATGAGTATTAAATAACAAAAGATATACTTATACGAAAGTACTATCTTTATTTGAATAATCAAAGATAAGTTTGATTATCGACACCTTATTCTTTAATAAAATAAAGAATATATCTCAGCAAATAATCGGAGTCATAGATCCTCAAATGAATATTCAAATAATATTCATTAAATAATATAAACTGAGTCATAAGCCCTCGAATGAATATTCAAATAATATTCAATAAATAATATAAAGGAGTCATAAGCCCTCGAATGAATATTCAAATAATATTCATTAAATAATATAAAGGAGTCATAAGCCCTCGAATGAATATTCAAATAATATTCATTAAATAAAATAAAAGGAGTCATAAGCCCTCGAATGAATATTCAAATAATATTCATTAAATAATATAAAGGAGTCATAAGCCCTCGAATGAATATTCAAATAATATTCATTAAATAAAATAAAAGGAGTCATAAGCCCTCGAATGAATATTCGTAATAATATTCATTAAATAAAATAAAAGTTAAAGTTATTGAATAAACCTTATTCGATTAATAGTTTTGAAAATTATAACCATATATATATAAAAATATATATATATATAATATACTCGGGAACATCGACTCCCGGTTTAGAAATATGTTCACCCTGGGTCCCCTATACATAGGGTATACACAACTACTGCTTATTTCTAGCATAGGTATTATGCAACTATAAGTATTGAACCAACAGATATATATAAATCAAGAATATGAAACAGGCATTCATATATAC
Organism: Apium graveolens; assembly: GCF_009905375.1. NCBI lineage: Eukaryota > Viridiplantae > Streptophyta > Magnoliopsida > Apiales > Apiaceae > Apium > Apium graveolens. The sequence continues at coordinate 21,214,460 of NC_133648.1, read as the reverse complement.
CATATCACATGCTACAATATATCGCAAGAATTTGCTAATAACAAATATGCATTTATCGCAAGATCATGCATATACACATATATATCACAACAACAGTTATACGGGTAGAAAACTTGCCTGAGCGACTGGGGGTGATAAAAGGCTCGGGACGAGTCTGGTAACCTATAAACAACAAGTAAGTTGGAATTAAACCAAAGTCACTTGTAAATCTATACTCTAACTACCTTAGACTCTAACGCTCGCTTTGCGCTTACTGATTCTCTTAAGTCACTCGAGTAACCTCGGCTCCACCATTTTTTATAATTTAACCATTACAAGTTTTAAGGCGATTCCTTCGCGAGTGTCTTACCAACTGCCTAACACTCTTACCATAATTTTTTCATACACTAATTAACCCTTCTTGGTCTTTAACCTATGTTTCAAAGTAAGGCGAGGGGAAAAGTTTCGTTCGCGAAACGCCGTTACTTAAAACGGTCATTTCTCCTAAACCGTACATCGGAATCAAACGAACTACATATCAAAACGAAGCTCGTAACATGAACTATCTAAACATGACAATGGTCATAATCTAGCAGGGAGTTCTCGGGTCCAAATGTTATGAACAAAAGCAGTCTAAAGTAAATCGGACATTACGACGGCTATGTTTACGCGATTACCAATGTTTAAACTACTCCAATTAACCACCAACCAACTCATAACCATCAATAAAACAAAAATTCACCTATACCATACCACATCAGTCCATAATCTCCAAGGTTTTCAACTCAAACAACCACAATCAAGACCTATGAACTATAATCAAGCTTCAATTATCAAAACACTTCCAAATCAAACCAAACTACTAATAATCACAATCCATGCTTCTCATTTCACAAAACCAACCATTATATTTACTAACAAATAAAGTAAAGGCTAGGGTTTGAATTTTATACCTTCCTTGGGAGGTGTTAAGTTGCTAGGAAGCCTTAGGGAGCCTCCTACAAGCTTGATCTTTCCAAAGAAATCGAGAACACAAAGTTAGGCTTTGAAGTTTCTAAAAGTCCGATTTAAAGAACTGTAAAAATTAGGGTCGTACCCTGATTATTTGGATGAGACTTGTGAACAAGAGTTGTAGGCCATCTCAATACCTTTCCAATGAGCTATAGAACACAATATTTGAGTGAGAAATGAAGGCGATACAGCAGTTTTAGTGTGCTGGTTCTGTTTTGGCCGAGAGCAATGGAAATGGGGGAGGAAATGCTTTTGCTTTCTTGTGTTGGTGGAATAATGTGGTGGATAATGATGGGTTCTCTTGATATTTTGCTAGGTTAATAATAAACAAAGGAGTTAGTGGAAGATGATCTCACCATTTGCCATGTGTTGGTGATTTGTGGTGAGATGAGATCATCCCTAGTTAACTATATAATTAACTAGCCATTCCTTCCTAACTATCACTTGGTTTCTTGTTTGATTAACCATCCACTTGCCTTGCCACTTGCAAAGGTATTTACAAGAGTCGTTATTCATTTCTTTGTCCGGTTATCACTCAATCTCGTTGATCGTTTGGTTAAATACCTTAATGGTTTTATTGATAAAATCTTCTTGGTATTTTTAATACCTAAATTAATTCTCCTTTATAATCCTTGAATTTAAAATCCTTCATCTTAATATTAATTCCTTAAATCCCTTAATGTCTGGTGGAAATCTCGGGGAAAAATAAAAGTGCTCGTTTTCAAAATCCGACAGCTTTTACATACACTTATTTTCTTTATGGAATACTAATACGATCTTAGAATTTCCATAACAGTACTCCTATATATCGTGGTCTGATAATTTTTCTTAATCAGCATTGTCAGCAAAAGTTACTATTCATCCGGGTTTCAAAAATCTCCAAAAATTGGGGTTATTACAGTCTCCCCTCCTTAAAAGGATTCCGTCCCGGAATCAGATAGAAAACAGTTGGGGATGCTTTTCTAGCATTGTGCCTTCTAACTCTCTAGTCAATTTTCCACATTATGGTTCTACCACCAAATTCTGACTAGTTTGATAACCCTTCTCCTAAGCACTTGTCCCTTTTCGATCTATAACCCTTCCTGGTTGCTCCATATAGGTTACGTCTGGTTGCATGTCTATGCGCTCATATGCCCCTATTTATCTGGCATCCGAATTACATTTTCTTAACATTGATACGTGGAACACGTTATGAACTTGCTACATATTCGGGGGTAGGGCTAGCTCATATGCTATCTTCCCAATATGTCTTAATATATCCAAGGGTCCAACAATTCGTGGACTTAGCTTCCCTTTCTTTCCGAACCTCATCCTTCCTTTCCAAGGGAATACCTATAACAACACTAGGTCCCCCACTTCCTATTCCTTGTCCTTTCGTGTCAAATCAACATACTTCGTGTTCCCATCTTGGGCTACTACCAGCCGTCCTCTGATTACAATCTATTATATCCTTGATCCTTTGGACTACTGCGGGTCCGAGCATCTTGCGCTCTACAACTTCATCCTAACATAAGGGAGATCGACATTGTCTTCCCTCAAGGATCTCATAAGGCGATATCTCAATACTGACATATGATCTATTATCGTAAGAAAACTCAATCCGTGTTAAGTGATCATTCCAAATTCGTTCAAGTCTATTGCACAGACTCTCATTATAGCTTTTAACGTTAGAGCTTTTGCTTCTCAATACCCATTCTTTTCCAGTTCGTAATCGCTACTACCTTCCGTTCCTAATATTATACTGGTTATACTTTTGCTCGTTAGCGTTCTATAACCTTTTAATAACCATGCCAACCTTAGTATCATGAATGTGTTTCCATTCTGAATACTACCACAACTTTATTACTCCTTTTTCAGCTGTTTCTATTTTCGAAAGCTTAATCCTTCATATAGAAGTAAAAGAATTTATTGAGAGATCACTATGATCATGAACACTTGTTATATCGCATAGTTAGTACAGAAGGTGGCCAGCCTTTAGTACTTGACAAGCAATTAAACAATAGATGGTATCCTACTAGGCTTCTATCACACAGATAGATAGTCATTCGGCAATACCTCCCTTTTCTGGAAGGGTTGTTCTTCTCAGCTTACATGAAATGAAAAGAAGAGAAAAGAACGAATTGAAGAGAATTGTATATATGAAAAAAATATACTGCCACAAAATATCTGGCTTGGAACCTACCTCTGAACTATAGAGGTTTGTCATAGGAGAACAAAACATATATGTATTTATATCAACATCAAGTATTATAGCATCGCATTTCACATGCCTAAATATTTTCGCCATTCCGTCCATCATTCTATGGACCCATGCTCTTCCACGAGCTTATACACAATCACCTTTGAAACTCCCTCGATATCGAAAATCGAATCTGGGATCTCATTCTAGACCTCATCATTACTAGAATCCATTTCTATACCGCAACCTTCTTCGTATGGGTAATACTACTCTTTATCGATAAGAAGGAATAAATATATCATAGGTAGATAATCGACTTAATTAGTCTATCAATGATAACTTATACACCACCACGACCTGATTAGTGGTACTTACTCTCAACATCCATTCCAATACAACTCTCACGGTTGTAAGTAATCAGCTCATTACTCTCAGAATCATTCCCGCATTACTATGGCCCACCGTTGACCTACTGTAGTCATTCATTTTCCATGAAGTTTTAATAGCTAACCATACGGAGTCCATTCATATCATATCGAATTCTTCTAAGGAGGTAACATGATCACCGTTCTTGATTCATGAAGAACACTCCTGATCCTGACGTACATTCATGACGTGAAGCAGATAAAATTGCAGAAGAGTTTCAATGAAAGCAATGATATCAGGTTAATACCTGTTGTGGATAAAAAACTAAGGTTATTACTTGCTGTATTTAATACTAAGATTCGGGAGCTCAAGGCCTTTAATGGCTGCTCTCGTGTTTCGTGACTCAATCTGCCTTTACGAGATGCCTACGTATCTCTGTAAATTAGAGAATCACGCCAAAAAACGTAGTTCTGATTGGTGGGGGTGAGACCCCTTATATAGATGTTGGGAGTCCTTGAATTGGACTTGGTATAGGAGACTTGGTGGGCAAGTCTCATAATTAGAATGGACTTTGGAGTCCTAGGTAGTAGGAAACTGATTCCTTATCCTTTTAGGTCCCCTTGAGGCTAATCTCCAAGGATTTATATCCTTATTGGGACTCTTTTCAACATCTGATTTGTCCCTTATTAATTAATTACGAAATTAATTAATAATCAGGGCTTTTGGGCCTTTTTTATTCCATCAGGCCTGATCTGGTCCATCAGGCTTAACCTTTCTGGTCTGAGTATCATATATCTTTTTATTGGGCCTAGCAGCCCACAGTTTGTACAATTAATGCAGTATTTAATTATACAATCATAATTTATTTATCCCTATCATTTGCCCCCCAACTTTTGGGAAACATTGATTAGGTTTCGCAGAAGTTAAGTCTATTTGTTCCCTTACAGGGTTTCGTTTTTCCGTAAAGTGTGGAGCGACCTACACATTTACAATGAATTTTTCCTTTTATTCAGGAATTATCTTAATTTCCAGGAATTTTTCCCTTATTTCCGGGATTTTTCCCTTATTTTCAGGATTTTTCCCTAATTTTCTGGGATTTTTTCCTAATTTTCCGGGATTTTTCCCTAATTTTCTGGGATTTTCCCTAATTTTCTGGGATTTTTCCCTAATTTTCTGGGATTTTCCGTAATTTTCTGGGATTTTCCCTAATTTCCGGGATTTTTCCCTTATTTTCAGGATTTTTCCCTAATTTTCTGGGATTTTTCCCTTATTTTCAGGATTTTTCCCTAATTTTCTGGGATTTTTCCCTAATTTTCCGGGATTTTTCCCTAATTTTCTGGGATTTTTCCCTAATTTTCTGGGTTCTTCAAATTTCCACCCCTTTTTTCGACCAGGATCCTAGTCGAAATTTTGACCTGGATCCTTGTCGAAAATAGGGGCCAGCCTTGTCATCCTGGTCGAAGGAATTCGACTAGGATCCACGACCTGGAATTCGACCAGGATCCTAGTCGAAATTTCGACCTGGATCTAGGACCTGGAATTCGACCAGGATCCTAGTCAAAAATTCGACCTGGATCTAGGTCGAAAATTCCACCCTTTTTTTTTTAGCTTCTTGTCATGAGCCTATCGACTAGGATTTCGACTAGGATTCTAGTCGGTATTTCGACCTGAATCCTGTTCGAAAATTCCTTGATTTTCTTGTTTCCTGGTCGAAGGATTTCGACTAGGATCCACGACCTGGAATTCGACCAGGATCTAGTCGAACTTCGACCTGGGTTTTTAATCCCCATTTTTTGAAAGATGCTTGGTTTATTCGACCTCATTCCTGGTCGAAGCTTCGACCTCAATTCAGTCCCGTTATTCCAGCTATTTTCGGGTGTCTGCTCGAAAGATTTCGGGCAGGATTCACGACCTGGAATTCGACCTGGATTCTGGTCTTTTTTACCCGTTATTTTCGGGTGTCTGCTCGAAAGATTTCGGGCAGGATTCACGACCTGGATTTCGACCTGGATTCTGGTCTTTTTTACCCGTTATTTTCGGGTGTCTGCTCGAAAGATTTCGGGCAGGATTCACGATCTGGATTTCGACCTGGTTCCTGGTCTTTCACTAGCCTTCTTTATTTAGCTTTAATTTAGGGTATTGTATTTTCCAAATCCTAATTGGATTTGGGCCTTGCCTTTTTGTTGGGCCCTATAAAATTTTACTGAGTTTCTATTATTGGGCTTTTCAAATCTCATTGGGCCTCTTTTATTGGGCCTTTTCAAATCTCATTGGGCCTCTTTTATTGGGCCTTTTCAAATCTTATTGGGCCTCTTTTATTGGGCTTTATCAAATATTGTTGGGCCTCTTTATTGGGCTTTGTCAAATATTACTGGGCCTTCTCATTGGGCTTTATCAAATATTGTTGGGCTTAACACACCCTGTTTAGAATGCCCTAGAATTCCTAGGTATATTCTGGAATATTCTTTTTCTGGGCCTCTTCTTATGGGCCTTTGTTCTTAATGGGCTTTTCGTCCCTTCAACTTCTTTTTCCTCCTATATAAAGGAATGAGGAAAGGCTATTACTCCTCACTTTCTCATTTCTTAGTTTTCTTCTTTCTCCTCCTACTAAGATTCTCAGAGCAATAACAGCAAGTCGGAGCTCAAAGCCTTTTTCAGGAGTGCTTCTTTAGGTAAGATTCCTCCCTTTGCTTTTCGTGTCTATTTTTCCATTGTGTGCCATTTTAAGATAGCCTATTTACGTGCCTCATACTTTTTTCAGATGGCTGACAAAAGAATGACTCGTTTGGCCAAGATGAACGTGGCTAGAAAGTCCAATGATTTTCCTATTCGATCGAGGTATACTTCCTTAATCGACATGATCAACACTCGAGGGGACGAGTATCCGTCTGATGCGCATCTGGACGCGCACGATCATATCAGTGCTTTACGGGATCCCAAGGAGCTGGAAAAGTTGAGCAGCTGCTTCAAAATCAAGGAGCCTTTTAAGCTGGTTCTTGCGGGTCCGGCCGACAGGGCCTGTCAGTGGAAGAAGGACGCGCTATGCGTCTATAGGGATACTCTGAGGGCAGGTATTAGACTCCCTTTTCATCCATTCATTCCTTTGCTACTGGCTGATGTGGGCATCAGCCCTTGCCAACTTCCCCCTAATTCCTGGAGGTTGATTCTGTGCTATCTGTCGCAATGCGCCAAGCACAACGTCCCCACATCTGTTGTTGTCTTCAGGAAGATTTTTCAGTTCAAAAACAGCCCTGATAAAAGTCTGGGTTGGGTTTCTATCAACCAGCACCCCACTATCCCCCATATCGTGAATGGGAAGTCCATCCCTGACAACAACTTTGGGTGGAAGAAAGATTTTTTGTTTGTTATTTGGGAAGGTGGAGATTGGGGCTCCCTGTTTCGATCATCCTTTGGGCTGGCCGTAGACGGGAGCCCGAATGACATAACTTTGTCTGAGGAGGAGGCTAGAGGTTTCAACCTCCTTACGCAAGACAACGGCACTTCCCATTGTTGGGACCTTATCCGGGAGACCGTCCTGGTAGAACGCGGCCTTTCGCCCGTTAATAAGAAAAGTAAGTTCCCTTTCTTATCTCCTTTATTTCCTGCACTTTTATTTCATTGATTTTCAACTGACTTTGTTTGTTGCAGTGGCTGAGAAGATTGAGGAGGCTACCAAGCCGAAGGACCTGGAGACAACCAGGATGAAGAGGGTCGGGAAGATCTTTAAGGACCCTCGACTGGGTGACCGCTTCCCGGAGTTCCTTCTTCAGGCAACGGAGCCAGATGAGGAAGGCCACAGCCAAGTTCTGCGCACCAAGCAGAGGCCAGGTGCCTATTTTCAACCTGCTTGGGGGATCCGGGGCAAGGACTCAATTGTGGGCAGTACGGCCCTGTCCAAGGAATGGTCTAAGCATTCCATTTCCCCGGTGGATTATCAAGATTTTGTCCTTCAACAGGACTTGGAGGGGAATGAGCTGTTTGGAGCCCAAGCTCTGGCGACGGTACGTACTTTACTTATGCTTTTTACAATTCTCTTTTCTTTCTTTTCTAAACCTTTGTTGTTTTCTCTTGCAGGCTAACGCCCATTTTCAAGGGGCAATTCACCAAGCCAAGGCTTGGAAGGTTGGCCTGGAAGATGCCAGGAGGAGGCCAATCAAAAAATTGAGGCCCTTGAAGCTCAATTGGCCTCTTCCACTTCTGACCTGGAGACGGCCCGGGCTGAAAATGTCATCTTGAAGGCGCAGAAGGAAAAAGCCTTTGATGGCTGGATGGACACTCAAGAATTCAAAGACTTGATGGTGGAGCATGACGCCCTTCTTCATCCTGTTAGCTATAAGGAAGGCTGGGACGCTGCTGTGGAGGCCATCCAGGATGAGTTTCCCGAGGTCCTTGAGCAGTCGCCCTTTCCTTGCCCAGTGCGGGTTCCAGAGCTTGGAGGTGTTACTGAAAAGCTTGCTGGCATGATCAAGGATGGAGAGGAGGAAGATTCCTCCGAGGAGGAATTCGAGCCTGTCGCTAAGAAGGCCAGGGTGGAAGAATCTCCCAAAGCAGCGCCTCAACAGCCATCATCTCCTGCTGATGGAACTTCTACAGGGACTTCGGAGGGGACGACCGAGACGTCTGAAGAAACGACTGAAACTTCCGAAGAGACTTCGGATAGTGGTTCTGAGGAATCTCAGCCTTCCAAGGCCTAGCTTTTTGTATATCTTCTTTTTGAACTTTATTTATATCAGAACTTGTTACCCTTCGGGGTTATGTTTTATACGTTGCTTTTCTTGCCTTTTTCTGTTTTAACTTTACAATCTTAATATGCATTTGAACCTTAAACATCCTTGGATTGAAATAATTTCAAGCTCTTTAATATGAAGTCTGGTTTTTCAAAACCTTACACAGCATGGGTTCGACCCTAATCAATAATAACTAGACATTGTAAATTCTACTGGAATATAAAATTCTACGCAAGCAAAGCTTCCAGGTGCTTTTAAACCTATTTGTCACAATGACAAGTGAGAATCGTACTTAGCCTATCTTACACGTAGTAAACCTTCAGGTTTTGTGCATGCCAGGTCCTCGGGACTTCAAAACCATCCATAGTTTCCAGCTTGTAGGTTCCTCTACCCTGAACGCTCTTGACTCTGTACGGCCCTTCCCAATTTGGGGCGAGCTTTCCTTTCTGTCCAACACCAGAAGCCTCTATTTTTCTCAGAACTAGATCACCTTATTTAAAAAACCTCTCTTTAACCCTTAAGTTATAGTAGAATGAAGCTTTTTTCTGATATTCTACTATCTTTGCATGTGCTTTATCTCGCACTTCATCGATTAAATCTAGGGCTAACTTCTGCCCTTCTTCATTTTCTTTTTCATCGAAAGCCTGAATCCTTGGAGAGGAATGTGATATCTCCACGGGAACTACTGCTTCTGCCCCATATGCCAACATGAAAGGAGTTGCATCTGTCGTGACTCTACAGGTAGTCCTATAGGCCCATAATATGGGAAGTATCTCATCCACCCAATTATTTCTTGACTTTTCGATCCTCTTCTTTAGTCCATCCAGGATTATCCGATTTGCTACCTCCGCTTGTCCATTGGCTTGCGGGTGAGCCACAGAGGTGAACCGTAACTCAATTTCATTTTCTTCGCAATACTTCTTGAATTCCTCGTTGTTGAATTGTGTTCCATTGTCAGTGATGAGGATACGGGGAATTCCATATCGGCACATAATGTTTTCCCACAGGAATTGTGCAACCTGCTTAGTTGTGATTTTGGCCAAAGGTTTGGCTTCGATCCACTTGGTGAAATAATCAATGGCTACAATCAGAAACTTCCTTTGTGCTGTGGCCATAGGAAAAGGCCCTAGAATATCCATCCCCCACATAGCAAAGGGAATAGGTGAGTTGATAGAGGTCAGCATCTCGGGGGGTTGTCTGGCGACTGGTGCATGCTTCTGACAGCGATCACACTTCTTTACATATTCTTTGGCATCAGCCGTCATTTCTGGCCAATAGAAGCCTAAACGGGTTATCTTATGAGCCAAGGCCCTGCCCCCCAAGTGTTGCCCACAAATACCTCCATGCACTTCCTCAAGAGCTAAGCGTGCCTCATCGGGCCTGAGACACCTCAAGTAAGGAACCACGAAAGATCTTTTATATAGAATCCCATCTATCAAAGAGTACCTTAGTGCTCGAACAGTTAACTTCCATGCCTCAATTGCATCACTTGGCAACCAACTGGTCTGAATGTGAGCCTTGATGGGATCAATCCATGACGTCCCCAAGCCTACGGGAGCCACAAGCTTAACATCTATGCTTCGTGTCTTCAAAACACGGAAGTACACACTTCCTGAACTTTCTTCAATCTCAGATGAAGCAAACTTTGATAGCGCATCTGCTTTAGCATTTTCTTCCCTTGGAATGTGTTCAACATGGCATTCATTAAATTGGGTCATCACAGCCCTTACTAGGCGAACATACTTAGCCATCGTATCATCCCTTGCCTCAAATTCTCCCTTTACCTGGGATATGATCAACTTCGAGTCTCCACGGACCTTTAAGTTTTTGACTCTAAGTGTCCCAGCTAGACCAAGGCCAGCAATCAGGGCTTCATACTCTGCCTCATTGTTTGTGGTTGGGAAGTCTAGCTTCATGGCATACTCAAGTAAGAATCCATCAGGGCTTTGCAAAACCAACCCTGCTCCACTGGAATTTGTTTTTGATGCTCCATCAAAATAGAGAACCCAATATTCTTTCTCCTTGTCCCCATTGTCGACTCCCTTGTCTTGAGGTATGGTATCTTCCTGCCCCCCGACTTCTTGGTTGGGTATGGTACATTCCACCACGAAGTCAGCTAGTGCCTGGGCTTTTATGGCCGTATGTGGCTTATACTTGAGATCGAACTCTCCCAACTCTATTGCCCACTTAATCAGTCTCCCACTTGCCTTGGGACTGTGAATGATATTTCTCAGTGGCTGATTTGTTAGCACTTCAATTTGGTGAGCTTGAAAATAAGGACGCGGCTTTCTTGAAGCCATTACCAAGGCTAAAGCGAATTTCTCAATGGCTGAATAATTCAACTCAGCACCATGCAAAATTTTGCTGACATAGTATACGGGTTTTTGGACCTTCAGTTCCTCCTTAACCAACACGGCGCTCAAGGCGCTCTCTGAAACAGCCAAGTACAAGAATAAAACTTCATTCAGAACTGGCTTGGCCAACAACGGGGCCTGGCCCATATACTTCTTTAACTCTTCAAATGCCTTCTGATTTTCCTCACTCCATACAAAGTCTTTGATGTTCTTTAGTGACTTGAAAAATGACAAGCACTTGTCTCCTGACTTGGAGATGAATCGTCCTAACGCAGCAACCCTTCCTGTGAGCTTCTGAACATCCTTGACAGTTTTTGGGGGTTCCATGTCCAGGATTGCCTTTATTTTATCGGGATTTGCCTCAATTCCCCTTTTCGAGACCATCAATCCCAAGAATTTTCCAGATCCTACTCCGAAAGCACACTTCGTGGGATTCAACATCATCTTGTGGTACCTCAGGACCTCAAAAGCTTCCCTTAAATGGGCTATATGATCAGTCTTTACTAGACTCTTGACTAACATGTCATCAACATAGACTTCCATAGTCTTACCAATAAGATCCTTCAAAATTCTATTCACCAACCTTTGATAGGTGGCTCCTGCATTCTTGAGACCAAACGCCATAACAAGATAACAATAAACACCAAAGTCAGTGATAAATGATACCTTTGGAATGTCATCCTTATGCATTTTGATCTGGTTATATCCGCTAAACCCATCCATGAAACTCAGCATCTCATGTCCAGCGGTGGCATCAATCAAAGTATCAATTCTAGGTAGCGGAAAACAGTCTTTGGGACATGCATCATTCAGATCGGTGAAGTCTATACACATCCTCCACTTTCCATTAGCCTTCTTCACCATTACAGGGTTTGCTAACCACTCCGGAAATTGAATCTCCTCAATGAAACCAGCCTCTAAGAGCTTTTCCACTTCCTGCTTTATAGCCTCTTGTCTTTCCGGGGCAAAATTTCTTTTCTTTTGTTTCACTGTCTTCCGGCTTGGATCTACGTTTAGCTTGTGAGTAATTAACTCCGGGTCTATGCCTGGCATATCAGCTGCTGACCATGCAAACATATCACTATTTTCTTGCAAAAATTTCACTAACTTCCCTCTAAGGGGCTCCTCTAATGTGGCTCCAATGAAAGTCGTCCTCTCAGGATTCTCGGGGTCTAAAGGAACCGGGACCAATTCTTCTGCTGGCCTTCCTCTATTCTCATTATTTTCTCGAACATCCATATCTTCAATAGGAAGAACCTGCCCCCCGACTCCATCTGCCCTCAAAGAGGCCACATAACAGCTTCTAGCCATTTTTTGATCTCCTCTTTCTTCTCCAATCCCGTTTCGGGTGGGAAACTTCATGACTGAATGGTAGGAAGAGGGGACTGCCTTGAAGGCATGTATCCCTGTTCTCCCCATGATAGCATTATAAGTTGAGCTAGCCTTTACCACCACGAAATCCAGCATCTGCGTTGCTTTCCTTGGCTCCGTACCTATGGTGGTTGGCAATTTGATTATCCCTTCCACAGGACATTCTACTCCAGCAAATCCATATATCGGCATGTCGGTTGGTGTTAACTGGGAGTCGTTATACCCCATCCTTAGAAAGGTGTCGTGGAGCAAGATATCCACGGAAGCACCATTATCCACAAGGACCCTCTTAACCGGGCTATTTCCTATTATTGGTGTTATGACCAGCGGGTCGTCATGGGGAAACTTCACACCCTCTAGGTCGGAATCATCAAAAGCCAATGTTACTTCTGTCCTGGCCCTCTTCGGGGCTTCTCCAACAATATGCATAACCTCTCTAGTATATGCCTTTCTGGAATTTTTGGACAATCCAGCAGCAGTTGGACCTCCAAAGATCGTGTTTATCACAGGCCCTCGAGGTCTCGGCCCTCCATAAATGGTGTTTATAACTGGTCCTCTAGGCTGGGGGTTTCGCCCCTGATTGTCTTGGTCCCTCCTACGATCTTCAAAGTTCTTCCTTCCATTATTATTTCTGTCCCCTCCATCTCCAGTATACTTGTTCAATCTTCCTTTTCGAATCAAAAACTCAATTTCATCTTTCAATTGCCTACACTCATCGGTGTCATGGCCAACATCTTTGTGAAACCTGCAATACTTGCCCTTATCTAGCTTGGCGGGATCAGCCTTCAAGGGCTTAGGCCAGCGAATATCTCTGTCTTTCTCAATCTCCATCAAAATCTGACTTCTGGGAGCATTCAGCTTAGCGTATTCAGTGAACTTTTGCCCAGGTCCTCCCTTCTTGGGGGTTGAATCAGGGTTTTGTTCGGTTCTAGGATATTTGTCCTTAGCGATATACTCCAAATCAGTTTTTCGTTTCTTGCCTCCAGTGGGCTCATTACTTACTACGGTCTTCCTCATACTTTCTTCAACCTTGATATACTTCCCTGCCCTCTCTTGGAGCTGCAACATGCTCTCAGGGGGTCGTTTGGCCAAAGACATCTTGAAAAACTCATCCCTAGTTCCTTGTTGCAGTGCTATCATGGCTACCTTATCATCAAGGTCTGGGACTTTTAAAGCCTCCTTTGTAAAACGATTCAGGTAATCTCTTAAGGATTCCTTAGCTCCCTGCACAAGACTCATAAGAGATGCTGAACTTTTCTCATGGACTCTTCCACTGATGAATTGCTTAATAAAAGCCTGACTTAATTCTCTGAATGATCCAATAGAATTTGGGGGTAGGCGACTGTACCATCTTTGAGCCATACCCGACAGGGTTTGAGGGAAGGCCCGACATTTTATAGCATCATTCACGGGTTGCAGCAGCAGTGCATTAGAGAATGTCCTAACATGATTAGCGGGGTCTCCCGTGCCATCATAGGCTTTGATAGTGGGCATCTTGAATTTCCTTGAGATATGGGCATTCATTATCTCTTCTGTGAAGGGTGGAGTTGGATCATCAGGATCTCCAAGGGGAAGGAGATTGCTTGGATCAGTTCTTGGGACAGCAGCCCTTCTTCTTACCGGACCATCCAGGTCTATGATAGGAGGAGGATTTCTCCCCCTAGGAGGCATGTGGGGTCTGGTGGCTTGGTGAGCCTCCAAATCACGCCTCAGCCTTTGGATTTCAGCCTCATGAGCCCTGATCTTTTCCTGCACTTCTTGGGGATTCGCCCCTGGGGTGCTTTGGGGGCGTTGCCTTCCATCGGCCATTGGCTCTTTTCCAGGACGCCTCCTTCTTGGGGCCACTTCATCATCCGAAGATTCGGAGTCTCTCTCAGTGTATGGACCAGAAAATTCCCGATCCTCAGGGATAGGATCCAAACCTCATATATAGGGGGGCGACCGCCCTCGTGCTTCGCTTCGCCCAGCATATCCGCTTCCTCCAACCTCAGGGTGAAGGGGCATCCCATAAGGGGGGTTAGTAGTAACAATAGTTGAATATTCATACCCGATGGGTCGAGAATTCACAGGTATATATATTTGTTGAACTTGAGGATTCGTACCTTGAATCGGGGGAGTTGTCCCTTGTAGCTGGGGTTGAGTTGCCCCTGTCTGGGCTTCCTCCTGAGTAGATGCATAAGTTGAATGGGGAGGAACCTCCACGGTTGATGAAATCACCTGGGTTGTCTCTAATGGTGTTCCCTCCTCTAGAGCTCCAATTGTTCTCCGTGTTCTCGCCATGGTTGTTGTTGTGATTCCCACAGACGACGCCAAATATTGTGGATAAAAAACTAAGGTTATTACTTGCTGTATTTAATACTAAGATTCGGGAGCTCAAGGCCTTTAATGGCTGCTCTCGTGTTTCGTGACTCAATCTGCCTTTACGAGATGCCTACGTATCTCTGTGAATTAGAGAATCAAGCCAAAAAATGTAGTTCTGATTGGTGGGGGTGAGACCCCTTATATAGATGTTGGGAGTCCTTGAATTGGACTTGGTATAGGAGACTTGGTGGGCAAGTCTCATAATTAGAATGGACTTTGGAGTCCTAGGTAGTAGGAAACTGATTCCTTATCCTTTTAGGTCCCCTTGAGGCTAATCTCCAAGGATTTATATCCTTATTGGGACTCTTTTCAACATCTGATTTGTCCCTTATTAATTAATTACGAAATTAATTAATAATCAGGGCTTTTGGGCCTTTTTTATTCCATCAGGCCTGATCTGGTCCATCAGGCTTAACCTTTCTGGTCTGAGTATCATATATCTTTTTATTGGGCCTAGCAGCCCACAGTTTGTACAATTAATGCAGTATTTAATTATACAATCATAATTTATTTATCCCTATCAATACCATTCTTAATCATATGCCTTCAATAGAAGACTTAACTCAAAGGTTTGTTTAGTCCTTTTTTTTTTGAAACATGGTCCAGGCTCATTCTCAAGATAGTATCTTCTGAGATAGATAGCCCGCTCATGGCGATTACACGAATTAAACCTTTACCAACTACTATTACGGTTGGGTATTGCACAGTCATCAGAAGGAATGTCAATCTTCCAAACCATAATACAACCTGCATAGCTTTAACCATCATCAATGTATTCCTTTGGCACAAGCGCCTATAATTATCCTCTTACCTTTAAAGTGTCGGCCACCTCTTTGGCCTTTCCTTATAGTAAAATTTCCTTACAGTCAATGTCATTTTAACCACCTCCAAATAATTTTCTACCTCATTTCAATCACAGCTTATGTGAAGATGTTTTCCTTCAAATATGATGAGAAAAAAAAATATCACCATTTTTCCATAAGTTATTGTCTCAGTCTTTAGAGGTTAATCACTGTCACGACTGACTCTCAATCATACTTAGAACATCTTTTATCTTAAGTCCTAATTGCCCTGAACAATTTCGACCCTTACTGGTTCGATCCATATTTTCTCGTGGTTTAACACGTGCCCCACTTGGCATCATTATAATTACGTCATATTTCCTTTATCAACATTTCTATTCTTGAGAATTTTGAATATTACCTTTCTCCTTGTAAAACCTCTAAGGTTATCCTTGAATCATCCCTCATGTATTCCCTAGATACAGGGCATATCAAGATACCATTTATTAATACCAGAATCATTGTCTATATACTTCTGAAAAACTGATTCTTAAAGGTTGTTATTACCTTAATCCTTTCCAATTCATACTGTCAAACTCATACTATCCCTATTACGGGTGAAATGCCAACCTTTATGCATTCCCTTGGGATTCATTTTAAGTTACCGATATTTTATCCTTAATTCCACCTTTAAAAAGGTACAAGCATCCTTCCATGGATAAATAAAGTCATATATCCTTGATAAGGGTATCTTATTCAATCATTTCCACCTCGATAGTCTATACCGAATTTCACAATAGCATCCTTATTCAAGTTAAGGTCAATCCACATGGCCTCCAAAAGATAAAAATGGTTATCCGCTTTTCTTTCCTGATTTGGTAATGATCACATGGATGATCTGGAAGATATTGGTCGTGTTCAACATGAACTTCTTCTTAATAAATCCTTATTTACTTTTGTTGTTTATCTCAATAGTCATCTCAATGTTGGGATATCATTCATACCTGGCGTCTCCCTTCCTGGGTATCAAGCCACCGGTCTTACACTTCACATTCTTGAAGGTCACTTCCTTCATCCAATTTTCCTAATTTCTTACTTCCTTGTCTCCTCAGTCTATCCGCGTCTCAATATTTATCCTTCGAACTATCTCAAGGTTTCCTCGAATCCTCCCAACTTACAGGGGATAAAATATATGTATCTCTTATGCCTTCTACCATCAATTTTAACTCATGGTGAATCACCCTCATCCTGACGATTACATACTTTTCTATTTCTATTGCTACGAGTCTTTAGGGTTTCCTCATACCCAACTCCTTTATCATTCCTCACACTCTACTGCCTTTATATTCCTTTCCACTTCAGTTTCTTTTTATTTTCCTTTCTCTTATCATTATTTCATGAACCCACTAATCATTGACTTCAAGCATCACATCGTTCTGGGATTCTTGTCATCAGAACGAATCTTGACAACTTTTACAACTTAGCTTCATATTTCATCATACTCGTCCGCTTTTGTTCTGACTCTAAAGCTTTTACACTATCTCCATAACCTTGGGAATTACTTTCCCGAAAACAATTGACTGAACTTTAATCAGTTTATTCTAACCTCTGGCTCCGTGCCTTTCTTGGTCTTTCACCAGTGGTGGCCCTTCTCTTAGGAGGGTAAGTGACAAAAATAGTCTTTTGTGATTCGTCCATCATTTAGAATCTCAAATGATTCCTATATTTCCTTTAGCCAGGCTCTTGCCTCGACTGGTCAAACTGTTCCTTGGAACTCTGAGAGCTTAGCGACTTAAATGTCATGAAAGGATTTCCTACCGCATTGTTTCCTCAAGGTGGTGGTTGGGAATAAAAGTATAAGTTTTGTTTAGACAGGTCCATGAATTTTCATATAGGAGTACCGTCTCGGGTCTCCTTATCTTGCTCGACTTCTATTTTCTCAGTATGAAATGTTTCATCCTTCTCCCATACTTGGGGTTATCTTATACGTTAAAATCCTCATTTTCCACTTCATTATGTTATGGGTTCCTTCTATCTTGATGGCGTCCTCCCTGACTATCACATTCAGGGTTTGCCCTAAATCTTATTCCTTGAACTATGACTTTCATCTAGGATCTCATCTTTAAGCTCTTAAACATTTGGAACCCAAATTCTATAGGAATACCTCATTATTCCCTTATCATCTTTCTCGGTATTAATCTCATATCTATTTGTTGGCTCTCTGCCTTCATTCATCACTTTTTCTGGCACAATATGTTCTTTTCCAATAATTCGGTCTGTCTTGCAATCTCAAACAGCTTTTCGGTACCGGCTCCGGTTACCTTCACTTCTATTTCCATTTTCTCAAAATCTCTTATAAACTCTCTCAAAGACATTATCATCTTGAGTCTCTCCTTATTACTAAGGGCATCAGCCACCACATTGGCTTTCCCCGAATGATAAAGAATCTCATAATCGTAATCCTTGAATAGCTCTAACCACCTCCTTTGGCGTATGTTGAGCTCTTTCTACGTAAAAATGTACTAGAGCTCCTATGGTTTGTGTAAATCTTGCACTTCTCTCCATACAAGTAGTGCCTCCAATCTTTAGGGAAAAACTATTGCCACGAGCCCAAGCTCATGGGTGGGGATATCGAATTTTATATTCCCTTAATTGTCTTGACGCGTACACGATTACCTTGCTGTGCTGTATATGAAGCACCCTAATTCCTTATGCGAAGCGTCACTACACATCACAAAATCTCATTTTCCATCCGGCAACGCCAACATAGGGAACGTCACCAACCTTTGCTTCGGTTCTTAAAAGTTGTTCTCGCATTTCTCTGTCTATTCGAACTTCTTAGTCTTACGAGTAAGCCGCGTTAAAGGGGCTACTATCTGTACAAACTTGAACGAACCTCCGGTAGTGATCGGCCAATCCTACCTCTGGTAGTTTCCCTAACCATGGTCATCAATTCATCAGTGGTCCTTTATTCATTCTTGTCAGGATCCTTCACGGGATCCTCCTCAGCAACAATCCCTTCTAGGACAACATCCTCAACCGCTACATCCTCAATATCAACATCACCCGGTCCTGCGTTAGGACGCTCTATCGGATCCACAATCCGATCTCCAATTAGTAATAAAACATCATCGCGCTTTTACTCCTCAACCTCAGGATTCGGAGTCCCGCTACCATTTACGATAACGAACTACGCTTCTATCACGATATTTATAAGGGTTCCCATAAGGGTTTTAACTGTCAGTACTACGTTAGGCAGCCCGACTATGAACTTGGCAAGAGTTCTTATTATCTTTGTGAACTTATTATCTTAACGTCACATCATCTCTGAGGTTTATAACGCTTAGATCTGATACCACTTCTGTAACACCCCCAAATCCGGGGTCGGGGATCCGGGTTGTCACGAGTTCCATTTCCCTTAATAACACCCAATCTTAATAATTAATCAACTACTCTGTACTGTGACCCCACAATAAACACACACACCACACGTTATAGTCTCAGAGATGAACGTCCAAAAATAATCACAGGTCACTTTATTCCACAATTATCTGCCAATACACCTTAAAAGGTTTTCTGAATAAATTTACATTTTCTTTGCCATTATTACAATTCATAAGTATACATAAATCTAGTACATCAAAAGTTGAAGCCTAGTCTATTGGTAGTTCCCACCTTAGCTACAGCGACTTCAATGCCTATAGGAAGCTGCAGAACGTTTCCTATCCGCTCGCGAATTGGGAGCTTGGTCCTGTTCATCTTGTCTATCTGATGTTGTGTGATGAAAGAAGAAAGCAAGGGTGAGCAGCAAGCCCACCAAAATAATATGTATAATAATTTACAATATATGAGCCTTCTCATAGTACTCATGAAAGTCTTGGTCAAAAGAAATGAACCAAGTTTGATATCTTAATGCGATGAAGTCGCAAAATATTCAGTATATATACATATATACTTTTCAAAATCTTGGAAGTCCTCTTCCATGCATAATATACACAGAGTTTCAGTGTATAACTGTATAAAAATATCGTTGCAAGGTGATCTCATATATCTAACCTTGTCTCAACATTTTTCTGAAAATCTTTGTCATGCATAAGATAATCATTTACTAGATATAAGTTTAAAAGATGAAGTTACAAGATACTCCAATATACTTATATCTTTTCCAAATACTACTTGAACTACCACCATTCAAGTTATAATTAGTTCAAAAGTTCATCACATAGATGAGACTACAAGACAAGATTTGAATAGATTCAATCTTTGAATATCATTATAAATAATGAAGTTACGAGATACTTCATTAAATCCCGATATATATATACACCTATATATACATTTCATACACTCCTTGAAAATCTCTGTTATGAAAATTATAAACAAAGTTGCAATATCCAATGAATTTGGAAAGGAGAAAACCTTGGCATAAACCTGATATCTTGCTGATCAGGCAAAGATACCAATAAGTAACCTTTTCTACTAGTAGATGGACGAATTCCCCACTGGTCATCACCCTGGCCGCAATAGGACCTTATGCTGGACTGCCACTCAGCCACTTACGCATTTGATGGACTCCCACTGAGCCACTTACACTTTCATGGACGCCCACTGAGCCCATGTTGCTTATGCCGACTCAAATAGATGAACTTACTTCCCGAACGATGGGCAAGTAATCAAGATGTTTTCTCAAAACAGCAACCTCGTTGCGAATGTAAAATACACCACTGAGCCAGATCCCTCAAGTTTTGAACGAGTATTTAAATCCCCTTTAAAAGGAAGATCTTAAATATAAAAATGAGTTTTGGGATCCGCTCTAACTTTTAAAAATCATTTTGAAGACGGGAAAACACTTTAAAGAGTGTTTGGAGTAATGCTGATTTAATGAAATAAATCAGTCCCAATATATTAGAAATTATCTGAATATTATTATTTAAATAATATTCCCATAAAGAATAATCTTTATAAAAATAATTGAAGTAGAAGTTTTAAAACTTATACTTAAAATGAGTATTAAATAACCAAAGATATACTTATACGAAAGTACTATCTTTATTTGAATAATCAAAGATAAGTTTGATTATCGACACCTTATTCTTTAATAAAATAAAGAATATATCTCAGCAAATAATCGGAGTCATAGATCCTCAAATGAATATTCAAATAATATTCATTAAATAATATAAACTGAGTCATAAGCCCTCGAATGAATATTCAAATAATATTCAATAAATAATATAAAGGAGTCATAAGCCCTCGAATGAATATTCAAATAATATTCATTAAATAATATAAAGGAGTCATAAGCCCTCGAATAAATATTCAAATAATATTCATTAAATAAAATAAAAGGAGTCATAAGCCCTCGAATGAATATTCAAATAATATTCATTAAATAATATAAAGGAGTCATAAGCCCTCGAATGAATATTCAAATAATATTCATTAAATAAAATAAAAGGAGTCATAAGCCCTCGAATGAATATTCGTAATAATATTCATTAAATAAAATAAAAGTTAAATTTATTGAATAAACCTTATTCGATTAATAGTTTTGAAAACTATAACCATATATATATAAATATATATATATATATAATATACTCGGGAACATCGACTCCCGGTTTAGAAATATGTTCACCCTGGGTCCCCTATACATAGGGTATACGCAACTACTGCTTATTTCTAGCATAGGTATTATGCAACTATAAGCATTGAACCAATAGATATATATAAATCAAGAATATGAAACAGGCATGCATATATACCATATCATATGCTACAATATATCGCAAGAATTTGCTAATAACAAATATGCATTTATCGCAAGATCATGCATATACACATATATATCACAACAACAGTTATACGGGTAGAAAACTTGCCTGAGCGACTGGGGGTGATAAAAGGCTCGGGACGAGTCTGGTAACCTATAAACAACAAGTAAGTTGGAATTAAACCAAAGTCACTTGTAAATCTATACTCTAACTACCTTAGACTCTAACGCTCGCTTTGCGCTTACTGATTCTCTTAAGTCACTCGAGTAACCTCGGCTCCACCATTTTTTATAATTTAACCATTACAAGTTTTAAGGCGATTCCTTCGCGAGTGTCTTACCAACTGCCTAACACTCTTACCATAATTGTTTCATACACTAATTAACCCTTCTTGGTCTTTAACCTATGTTTCAAAGTAAGGCGAGGGGAAAAGTTTCGTTCGCGAAACGCCGTTACTTAAAACGGTCATTTCTCCTAAACCGTACATCAGAATCAAACGAACTACATATCAAAACGAAGCTCGTAACATGAACTATCTAAACATGACAATGGTCATAATCTAGCAGGGAGTTCTCGGGTCCAAATGTTATGAACAAAACCAGTCTAAAGTAAATCGGACATTAAAACAGTCCGATTTAAAGAACTTTAAAAATGAGGGTCGTACCATGATTATTTGGACGAGACTTGTGAACAAGAGTTGTAGGCCATCTCAATACCTTTCCAATGAGCTATAGAACACAATATTTGAGTGAGAAATGAAGGCGATACAGCAGTTTTAGTGTGCTGGTTCTGTTTTGGCCGAGAGCAATGGAAATGGGGGAGGAAATGCTTTTGCTTTCTTGTGTTGGTGGAAGAATGTTGTGGATAATGATGGGTTCTCTTGATATTTTGCTAGGTTAATAATAAACAAAGGAGTTAGTGGAAGATGATCTCACCATTTGCCATTTGTTGGTGATTTGTGGTGAGATGAGATCATCCCTAGTTAACTATATAATTAACTAGCCATTCCTTCCTAACTATCACTTGGTTTCTTGTTTGATCAACCATCCACTTGCCTTGCCACTTGCAAAGGTATTTACAAGAGTCGTTATTCATTTCTTTGTCCGGTTATCACTCAATCTCGTTGATCGTTTGGTTAAATACCTTAATGGTTTTATTGATAAAATCTTCTTGGTATTTTTAATACCTAAATTAATTCTCCTTTATAATCCTTGAATTTAAAATCCTTCATCTTAATATTAATTCCTTAAATCCCTTAATGTCTGGTGGAAATCTCGGGGAAAAATAAAAGTGCTCGTTTTCAAAATCCGACAGCTTTTACATACACTTATTTTCTTTATGGAATACTAATACGATCTTAGAATTTCCATAACAGTACTCCTATATATCGTGGTCTGATAATTTTTCTTAATCAGCATTGTCAGCAAAAGTTACTATTCATCCGGGTTTCAAAAATCTCCAAAAATTGGGGTTATTACAGTCTCCCCTCCTTAAAAGGATTCCGTCCCGGAATCAGATAGAAAACAGTTGGGGATGCTTTTCTAGCATTGTGCCTTCTAACTCTCTAGTCAATTTTCCACATTATGGTTCTACCACCAAATTCTGACTAGTTTGATAACCCTTCTCCTAAGCACTTGTCCCTTTTCGATCTATAACCCTTCCTGGTTGCTCCATATAGGTTACGTCTGGTTGCATGTCTATGCGCTCATATGCCCCTATTTATCTGGCATCCGAATTACATTTTCTTAACATTGATACGTGGAACACGTTATGAACTTGCTACATATTCGGGGGTAGGGCTAGCTCATATGCTATCTTCCCAATATGTCTTAATATATCCAAGGGTCCAACAATTCGTGGACTTAGCTTCTCTTTCTTTCCGAACCTCATCCTTCCTTTCCAAGGGAATACCTATAACAACACTAGGTCCCCCACTTCCTATTCCTTGTCCTTTCATGTCAAATCAACATACTTCGTGTTCCCATCTTGGGCTACTACCAGCCGTCCTCTGATTACAATCTATTATATCCTTGATCCTTTGGACTACTGCGGGTCCGAGCATCTTGCGCTCTACAACTTCATCCTAACATAAGGGAGATCGACATTGTCTTCCCTCAAGGATCTCATAAGGCGATATCTCAATACTGACATATGATCTATTATCATAAGAAAACTCAATCCGTGTTAAGTGATCATTCCAAATTCGTTCAAGTCTATTGCACAGACTCTCATTATAGCTTTTAACATTAGAGCTTTTGCTTCTCAATACCCATTCTTTTCCAGTTCGTAATCGCTACTACCTTCCGTTCCTAATATTATACTGGTTATACTTTTGCTCGTTAGCATTCTATAACCTTTTAATAACCATGCCAACCTTAGTATCACGAATGTGTTTCCATTCTGAATACTACCACAACTTTATTACTCCTTTTTCAGCTGTTTCTATTTTCGAAAGTTTAATCCTTCATATAGAAGTAAAAGAATTTATTGAGAGATCACTATGATCATGAACACTTGTTATATCGCATAGTTAGTACAGAAGGTGGCCAGCCTTTAGTACTTGACAAGCAATTAAACAATAGATGGTATCCTACTAGGCTTCTATCACACAGATAGATAGTCATTCGGAAATACCTCCCTTTTCTGGAAGGGTTGTTCTTCTCAGCTTACATGAAATGAAAAGAAGAGAAAAGAACGAATTGAAGAGAATTGTATATATGAAAAAAATATACTGCCACAAAATATCTGGCTTGGAACCTACCTCTGAACTATAGAGGTTTGTCATAGGAGAACAAAACATATATGTATTAAAAATTAACTAAAGAATTCCATAATAAATCCGTTGCAACCCCATGATCACGATTAGCCCATAATAGAACTTATCGCCATCATGGGTTCATATGAAATCATGATAAACAACTCAAGAAAATAATAACTAACTAATTATATTAAAACAAAGTACGTCACAAGAGTAAATAAGTCAAAGCAAGAAAACTAGCATCCAACGTTATAACGAAACAAGAATCACAAAAATATATGCTTCCTCCTTCGTTGCGGTGTGCTAAATCGGTCTTCTTCCTTATCTCCTTCGCTTCTTGTGCAAAACACAATCTAAAACACAATCTCCTTCTTATTCTCTATGAAAACGTCTCAAATCTACTTATATAATAGTCCCATAAAACTCAGATTACATAGAAGTTGGAAGCCAAACAGAAGTAGAAGTCTAAAATAATTCATCTTTTTCCCCGACCCTGCGCGGCCGCTCAGCATTTCTGCGCGGGCGCGCAAGGCTGCTGCGCGGCCGCTCAGCATTGCTGCGCGGGCGCGCAGGACCCTACTGGAAAAATTCCAGGTTTGCTCCGTTTCTTCGCCATAATCTGCCCGTTCTTTTCCTCTCGCAATGGTGAACACATGCCAAGGCTTATTCTTGCTGATTCCTCCTCCGAAATGCAACTAATACCCTGAAATGCATAAACACTAGAAAAACGCATCAAATACACAAAATACTTGATTTCAAGACACCAATTTAAGCCATTTTAAGACGTTCTAAGTGGTATAAAATGCCACTTATCACACCCCCAAACTTAAATCGATGCTTGTCCACAAGCGTCACAGACTCAAAACAAATAAAAATGTGCATGAATGCAATCTATATGAAAATGCAATGATCCCCTTACTACAATTAACCAACCAAATTGTCACGTCTCAACGAATGCAGTTAGACACTAAAGATCAATAAACTCATGCAAACAGACATACAGCCAGAAACATGGTGTGTGCAAATGCTTAACAGATATGCTTCGGAACTAGACCAATTACTATGACTAGACTATCCTCAAGGCAATCCTACGATTATACAAAGAATAAAAATTCTAGGCACAAAGTGATATACAACATTACAAGAACTCTGGAGCTTACTACGGAATTGTGCTTTTTATTTACAACTCAAATGCTTATTTGACCGTGCAATGAGTGAGGTCCACAAAAGACTTATACAATGGTATCCATGTAACGAGCGTTAGGTTAGCGGATCCCAGACTCTAAAAGCCTTAGCTCACTAGGCACAAAGTCCCCTAAGAACTTAATAACTCGAATACCAAAGAGCCCACTCTTGATCAATTATGCAAATTTTTTTATTTTTTTTTTTTCTGAACTGCAAAAAATTTTCTGGAACTCGACCCCTGCGCGGCCGCTCAGCATTTCTGCGCGGGCGCGCAGAGGGTCTCTGGAAAAAAAAAATTTCAGCCCCTTTTTTCTGATTTTTTTGTGTTTTTGGATAGGTTATTAACTTCTAAGGGTTCCTGTAACAACAATTCATGGGTTGCCTCCCACGCAGCGCTTCTTTTTCGTCATTAGCTTGACGTTCCGTACCTTTCTCAAGTAGTCAACAAAATGGCACTAACCACCTCTCGGTTTGCCATGTCCCCATAGTAGTGCTTTAACCGCTGACCGTTAACCTTGAATGCTTGGTCCGAATCCTTCTCAAAAATTTCCACCGCTCCATGTGGAAACACAGTTTTGACAATAAAAGGTCCAGACCACCTTGATTTCAACTTCCCAGGAAAAAGTCGGAGCCGAGAGTTGAATAACAGAACTTGTTGCCCTGGCACAAATAACTTAGGATGTAGCTTCCTATCGTGCCACCTCTTCACCTTTTCCTTATACATTTTGTTATTCTCGTACGCTTGAAGTCGAAATTCATCAAGTTCATTAAGCTGAAGCATTCTTTTCTTACCAGCTGCATCTAAATCCAGGTTCAATTTCTTCAATGCCCAGTAGGCCTTATGCTCAAGCTCCGCCGGTAGATGACATCCCTTACCGTACACCAACTGAAACGGTGACATCCCAAGTGGAGTTTTGAATGCTGTTCTGTAAGCCCAAACAGCTTCATCGAGCTTTAAAGACCAATCCTTCCTTGACGGACAAACAACCTTCTCTAGAATGCGCTTTATCTCTCTATTAGACACTTCCGCTTGACCATTTGTTTGCGGATGATAGGCAGTAGTTACTCGATGATTCACATTATAACGCTGCATCATAGAAGTGAACTTACGGTTGCAAAAATGCGATCCTTCATCACTTATGATTACCCGAGGCGTTCCAAACCTTGTGAAAATTTGCTTATGAAGAAAATTTAGCACTGCCTTTGCATCATTTGTCGGTAAAGCTTTAACTTCGACCCATTTTGAGACATAATCGACTGCCAGCAAGATGTACTGATTATTGTAAGACGAGATAAAAGGCCCCATGAAATCGATTCCCCACACATCAAAGACCTCGACTTCAAGCATCACATTTAATGGCATCTCATCCTTCCTTGACAAATTTCCCACTCTTTGGCAACGATCACACCTTAAAACAAACTGATGAGCATCCTTGAACAAAGTAGGCCAGATAAAACCTGCTTGCAGAATACGAGCTGCCGTCTTCTCACCTCCATAGTGTCCACCATAAACCGTGGAATGGCAGTCTCGTAATATCCCCTCCGTCTCACAGAACGGGATACATCTCTTGATGATCTGGTCAGCTCCCTGTCTAAACAAATATGGTTCATCCCACATATACCACTTCACCTCATGCAAAAACTTCTTCTTTTGAGCGGATGTCAAATTAGGCGGCATTATATTGCTGACAAGATAGTTTACAATATCTACAAACCATGGTTCTTCCTCCTGCATTGCAAACAACTGCTCATCCGGAAAAGATTCATTGATTAACGTCCTATCTTGTGAAGTAGAATCGGGATTCTCCAACCTAGAGAGATGGTCAGCTACTTGATTCTCAGTACCTTTTCTATCTTTGATCTCTAACTCAAATTCTTGAAGTAAAAGCACCCAACGAATGAGTCTCGGCTTCGAATCCTTCTTAGAAACCAGATAGCGAATAGCTGCATGATCAGTGAATACTGTTACTTTCGTACCTAGCAGATAAGATCGAAATTTCTCAAAGCCAAAGACTATAGCCAAAAGCTCCTTTTCAGTAGTGGTGTAGTTCAATTGGGCCCCATTTAAAGTCTTACTCGCATAGTAGACCACATGGAAGAGATTTTTCTTGCGTTGTCCCAGAACTGCACCTACCGCATAGTCACTCGCATCACACATCATCTCAAACGGTTCTGTCCAATCTGGTGCTGTAATAACTGGTGCCGTGATCAAACTCTCCTTGAGAGGCTCGAATGCTGCCAAACATTCATCATCAAATTTATAAGGCACATCTTTCTCAAGTAAATTGCACAACGGCTTAGATATCTTTGAAAAGTCCTTGATGAATCGCCGATAAAAACCCGCATGACCGAGAAAACTACGGATTCCTTTCACCGAATTGGGTGGGGGAAGATTTTCAATGACTCCCACCTTGGCCTTGTCCACCTCCAGACCTTTTCTAGAGACCTTATGCCCAAGGATAATGCCTTCACGCACCATAAAATGACATTTCTCCCAATTAAGCACCAAATTAGTTTCCACGCATCTTTTGAGTACGGCGCGCAGATTATTCAAACATTCATCATATGAGTGTCCAAAGACGGAGAAGTCATCCATGAACACTTCGACGTTATTTCCAATCATGTCAGAGAATATAGCCATCATACATCTCTGAAAGGTGGCCGGGGTGCCACATAACCCAAACGAAACTCTTCGAAAAGCAAATGTGCCAAATGGACAAGTGAAGGTAGTCTTTTCCTGATCCTCTGGTGCAATACAAATCTGATTATACCCGGAATAACCATCCAGAAGACAAAAATACTCATGTCCCGCCAATCTGTCGAGCATTTGATCAATGAATGGGAGAGGGAAGTGATCCTTCCTTATGGCTTTGTTCAATTTTCTATAATCTATGCATACTCTCCATCCTGTAACTGTTCGAGTAGGGATGAGCTCATTCTTTTCATTTGCGACCACAGTGATACCTCCTTTCTTAGGTACACATTGCACGGGGCTCACCCACGAGCTGTCGGAAATAGGATAAATGATGCCTGCATCTAGCCATTTCAGAATTTCTTTCTTCACCACCTCCTTCATGATCGGGTTCAGTCTTCGCTGCTGTTCCACAGTTGGCTTACTACCTTCCTCTAACAGAATTTTATGCATACAATATGAAGGACTTATCCCCTTGATGTCTGCTATGGTCCATCCTATAGCCGATTTGAATTCTCTCAAAATCCTTAAGAGCTTGTCTTCCTCACTACCTGAAAGGTCAGCTGAAATAATAACAGGTAACGTAGATGAATCACCTAAAAAAGCATACCTCAAGTGTTCAGGTAATGGTTTGAGCTCCAAGGTAGGTGCTTCTTCTATTGATGGTTTGAGCTTCCCTTCAGCATTCTTAAGGTCAGAAGTACCAAGAGATTCAAATGGTATGTAGAGCTTTCGCTTCCATGGAGAAGCGTTCAGATATTGTAATTGCTCGTTGCTATCTTCATCATCGCTGTCAAAATCCCCCACTAAGGCCTTTTCCAATGCATCAGACATTAGCATGTGATCGAGTTCCGAAGTAACCGCAGAATCAATCACATCTACTTTTAAGCACTCCTCATCTTCTGTAGGGAATTTCATTGCCTTGAATACGTTGAAGGTCACATCCTGATCTTGGACCCGCATAGTAAGTTCCCCTTTTTGCACATCTATCAAGGTACGGCCAGTAGCCAAGAAAGGCCTCCCCAAGATTATGGGAATCTTCTTATCTTCCTCAAAATCCAGAATAACAAAATCAGCAGGAAATAAGAGCTTATCCACCTTGACGAGCACATCCTCAACTATGCCCCTTGGGTAAATAATGGAACGGTCCGCCAATTGTAGCGACATGTATGTGGGTTTTGGATCAGGCAGATCCAGTTTTTTAAAGATCGACAACGGTATTAGATTAATGCTTGCTCCCAAATCACAAAGGCACTTGTCAAAAGTTAGATTGCCAATGGTGCAAGGAATGGTGAAGCTTCCTGGATCTTTCAGTTTTGGTGGTAACTTTTGTTGCAGAACCGCGCTGCATTCTTCCGTGAGAGCAACAATTTCAAGGTCATCCAGTTTCACCTTCCTTGAAAGAATAGTCTTCATAAACTTCGCATAACTAGGCATTTGTTCCAGCGCCTCAGCGAAAGGTATATTGATGTGAAGTTTCTTGAACACCTCCAGAAACTTCCCGAACTGTCTATCCAGCTTTTGTTGCTGCAATCTCTTAGGAAAAGGTGGTGGAGGATAGAGCTGTTTCTCCCCTGTATTAGCCTCAGGCAGAGTGTGTTCAACAGTAATCTTCCTTGGTTCCGCCACTTTCTCCTTTTGCTTAGATTCTTCATCTCTAACTTCAGCTTCGACTTCTTTTGCCTTTTCAGCATCAGCTACTTTTCCAGACCTTAAGGTAATAGCCTTGACTTGCTCTTTAGCTTCCTTCCTGCCTGGTACTTCCGTGTCACTGGGAAGAGTGCCAGGTTGACGATTGAGCACTGCATTGGCTAATTGACCGATTTGATTTTCCGAGGTCTTGATAGAAACCGCCTGACTCTTGCACAACAGCTTAAGTTTCTCAAAATCAGCACTAGTAGGTGCAGCTGCAATCCCCGGCAGCGGCGCCAAAAACTTGTTAGGGCGAAAATATGCACTTCCCTGTTGAGGATATGATTGCCTTGTAGCATACTGCTGTGGTTGCTGGAATCCAGGTGGGTTAAACTGTTTACTTACTCCTTGCTGATATGTTGGTTGAATAGCATTCTGATTATTCCCCCAGCTGAAATTTGGATGATTTCTGTTGTTAGGATGATAGGTCACTGGCACAGGCTGCTGTTGTCGCTGATAATTATTCACATACTGAACAGATTCATTGACAAGAGAATACTGATCCGTAGCATGAGAACCTGCACAAAGCTCACAAA
Organism: Apium graveolens; assembly: GCF_009905375.1. NCBI lineage: Eukaryota > Viridiplantae > Streptophyta > Magnoliopsida > Apiales > Apiaceae > Apium > Apium graveolens. The sequence continues at coordinate 21,184,693 of NC_133648.1, read as the reverse complement.
CCATAGCTATTTGATTAACTCCATACGTAGCCAAAGAATCAACCTTCATTGATAGCGCTTGGAGCTGGGCTGCAATAGCGGTGGCTGCATCAACTTCCAGAATACCTGCTACCTTTCCTGACGTCATCCTCTGAGTTGGGTTTTGATGCTCGTTTGCAGCCATTGTCTCTATAAGATTATACGCCTCAGTATAGCTTTTAGCCCATAAGGCGCCTCCAGCTGCTGCATCGAGCATGGGCCGAGATTGGGCCCCCAAACCATTATAAAAACCAGTGATTACCATCCAATCCGGCATTTCATGATGTGGACATTTTCTCAACATTTCCTTGTAGCGTTCCCAAGCCTCGCACATAGATTCTGTAGGTTGCTGCGCAAACTGAGTAAGAGCACTCCTCATAGCAGCAGTCTTTGCCATTGGATAAAACTTCACCAGAAACTTTTGCGCAAGATCTTGCCACGTAGTGATGGACCCAGCTAGTTCAGAATGTAACCAGTCTTTAGCCTTATCCCTCAGTGAGAATGGGAAAAGCCTCAACTTGATAGCCTCATCAGTCACGCCATTATACTTAAAAGTGCTGCTGATCTCGACAAAATTCCTTATGTGCATATTGGGGTCTTCAGTGGCCGCTCCTCCAAAAGAAACAGAATTCTGCACCATCTGAATAGTGCCCGGCTTGATTTCAAAGGTGTTAGCTTAAATAGCCGGATGAAGGATGCTTGACTGAATGTCATCAATTTTAGGCCGAGAAAAATCCATAAGAGCTGGATCAGCTTGAACAATACGATCTCCCATGTTTACTGGTTCTTTCTGCTCAGTTCCTGAATCCGAATCCTCAAAATCTAACTTCTCCGGAATATCAAGAACTTCGTCTTTCTCCTCAGCTGTATCTAAGGTCCTCTTGCGAGCACGAGAACGAGTTTGCATAAACACTTGCTAAAGTACCTGAAACACAACCGAAAAGAGTAATTAACTACTACGTCCTAATCACTGAGTCCTAATGACCAATGATGGTAAGTACATAAACTAAACAAATACGCCGAGTCCCCGGCAGCGGCGCCAAAAACTTGTTAGGGCGAAAACATGCACTAATATTCACGCAAGTATACGCATTCGCAAGTAATATAGAATACTTTCTAGTTCGTTCCCTCAGAGACTCAGACTAAGTTATTGTCTAATTAAACTCACTCACCAATGTATGATTACTTCTCAATGTTAAGATAATAACACTTAAAATTGTTGATTAAATATTAACTATAATTAACTACTTAACTAACCACTTAACTAACACTTCAATTTATCAATAATAAAACACTCATGAGATCACAACTTCATTATTACTTCCTTCTATAGCCATTGTTAATACCTTTAGCATGTGACAGTGATGATATTAATCGAATAACACGAAACTGATAAAAGCCAACTTTCATTGTACTAATACCATTCTACCAAGCATCCACAATTAAGATAGAAGTTGAATAGTCATCAATTATGTTGAGTTCCTATATGTCTACAGAAATTGACAACACAACGATTTAAGCACAAGTTATCCCTTTTGATTACATAGGGCAAATAAAACTGTTAGAATTACCCACTAATCATGCACAACTTACATGAACCTATGCTAGTATGGCAAGTTCTAAATCTCAAGATCCACCGTCGCTTCACAAGAGATTAACACCCTATCTTATATGTTCGCGACGCACATAAGACGAATACGCACAACCACTACTAGATATCATGCAATCATCACACACTAAAGTATTAAACAATTAATTAAAGAATTCCATAATAAATCTGTTGCAACCCTATGATCACGATTAGCCCATAATAGAACTTATCGCCATCATGGATTCATATGAAATCATGATAAACAACACAAGAAAATAATAACTAACTAATTATATTAAAACAAAGTACGTCACAAGAGTAAATAAGTCAAAGCAAGAAAACTAGCATCCAACGTTACAACGAAACAAGAATCACAAAAATATATGCTTCCTCCTTCGTTGCGGTGTGCTAAATCGGTCTTCTTCCTTATCTCCTTCGCTTCTTGTGCAAAACACAATCTAAAACACAATCTCCTTCTTATTCTCTATGAAAACGTCTCAAATCTACTTATATAATAGTCCCATAAAACTCAGATTACATAGAAGTTGGAAGCCAAACAGAAGTAGAAGTCTAAAATAATTCATCTTTTTCCCCGACCCTGCGCGGCCGCTCAGCATTTCTGCGCGGGCGCGCAAGGCTGCTGCGCGGCCGCTCAGCATTGCTGCGCGGGCGCGCAGGACCCTACTGGAAAAATTCCATGTTTGCTCCGTTTCTTCGCCATAATCTGCCTGTTCTTTTCCTCTCGCAATGGTGAACACATGCCAAGGTTTATTCTTGCTGATTCCTCCTCCGAAATGTAACTAATACCCTGAAATGCATAAACACTAGAAAAACGCATCAAATACACAAAATACTTGATTTCAAGACACCAATTTAAGCCATTTTAAGACGTTCTAAGTGGTATAAAATGCCACTTATCAATGCCTATTCAACTTCTATCTTAATTGTGGATGCTTGGTAGAATGGTAATTGTGTAACGAAAGTTGGCTTTTATCAGTTTCTTGTTGTTCGATTAATATCATGACCATTACATGCTAAGGGTAACAACAATGACTATTGAATGAAGTAGTAATGAAGTTATGATCTCATGTGTGTTTAGTATTGTTAATTCAAGTGTTAATTTAAGTGTTTAATTCTCGTAGTTAATATTAGTTAATAATTAATTAATCAACCTTAAGTGTTATTGTCTTGACATTGAAAAGTAATCATACATTGGTGAGTTAGTGTTAATTAAATATAATTAGTCTGAGTCTCTGTGGGAACGAGCTAGAAATTATTCTATATTACTTGCGAACGCGTATACTTGCATAAATTATTAGCGCATGCTTTGTGCCTAACATGGATTCTGATAGTACACCTCAAGACCTTCGTTTTGAGTACTCAAGCTTTCCAAACGGATTCCAGTAACACCTTGAAATCGAGGTTTGATTATCAGAATCTACTATGAAATTAGGGTTTTCTCTGTAAAATTATATATTTACTAAATTGCAAATGATTTTCTATACAAAATAAAATACGGTAAGAGCTATTTATATGTACGGAATATTGGTACCCCGTTGGATCATACCGGATATAAAATAGTGGGTTTATTTCAGAAAATAGATCCAAAACGGTACCGGTTTTAGGATAATTATCCAAATCTGTACATTTTGTAACTGCTGTCTTGGTCTCAGCGCTTTGGTTACACGTATTACGAGATGATAATATAATAGTTTAATAAAAATATCCCGTTTCTCGAAAATACGGGTTTTATCGATTTACCGAAACATATTTTATATCGAAAATATTGTGTGCGGGACCCGCACGGGGAAAACCGTACGCCGGATCGAAAAAAGTCAAAACATAGAAAATGCTCGGAATATTGCAATTATGTTAGGAAGGAGTTTTTGGAAGAGTTTCGGGTTGTAAAAAGTAAGAACTGTTGAAGTCGTTTGGTTCCCGATAGTGCAAAATAGTTTTTAATTACTCGAAAAAATAATTTATTAAATTTCATAAATCTTTTATAAAATCATAAAATAACATAAAAATTAATAGAAAGATATGACAAATATATATACTCTATTTTGGACATAAAAAAAATTAAAATACTCAAATTATATCATATTTAAATATCCAAACACATATACCACTTAACAAATACTTCACAGAATAAATACAGAACAAATAAAGAATATACATTTATTAAAAACAATAATTACACGTTATCCAAGATATTACAAAGGGATCGGCTAAATCTTCCAACATCAAATCCATTTTATTCACACATTCCTTTGATATAAATGACTTAGATGCTCCTAAATCAAAATAAAACTTTAATAGGTACGGAGTTGAGTGAAAGCGTACCTGCGATTACATCCGAGTCCTAGGCATTGGATCTCTTGGTCATTTTGAAGGTTTTGGCCCTAGCCGTACTAGATGCGGGTCCTTGGGATGCAGTACCTTGAGTAGTTGTTCCACAACTCCTCGCAATATGCCCAACCTTCCTACAGTTGTAACAAGTAACTCCTGGATTTTCTGGCTTGCATTTCGACGCATAATGACCCTTATGACCACATTTGAAACATTGAACATCCTTTTTGCACACTCAACCATGCCTTTTACCATATTATTTACACACCATTATTGGTGATCTGATCGACTTGACTTGGCTAAAACTGGCTGAGGTGTTACTAGGCCTGCTCTGACAAAAACTTTGTCTTTTAAGTCCCTTATCTTTATTCCTTCCAAACGTTTTCTGAAACTTTAGACTAGATCCCCTTTGATTTTGTTTTTCTTCCATATTATCTATTTTCCGCTTCTTATCTTCTTTTTCTCTACCGGCTAACTTCTAACCACTCTCTATTACCATGGCTTCCTGAACTACCTAGGTGTAGGTCTTCAGTTGTAGAATTACAACTCCGCTCCGAATTTTGGGTTTCATTCACAGTTGTAACCTCTTTGCTTTCTGAGCTTCAGAATTTACATATTTTAGTGAAAATCTAGCTAATTCCGTAAACTTAGCACCATACTCCGCTACACTTCTTTCACCTTGCTTTAATTTTAAGAGTTCAATCCCCATTTGATTTCGCATACAGTCAGGGAAATATTTTTTAAAAACAACTCGGTAAACCTAGCCCATGGGACATGACCCTCTTCTTCTAATGCCCTGGTTGACTCCACCAGTAATTCGCTTCATTCCTTATGAAGTAGTTTACATAGTTGGTCTTAAAATTATCACTTACTTGGACGAGGTTGAAAGCTTTCCCCATTTCTTTTAACCATGCTCCAGCAGCTACTGGATCAGGCTCACCCTTAAACTCAGAAGGTTTAACATTCTGAAAGGATTTAAAATTAACGGTCTGGTTCACTCCTTGATGTCGCTACTGTAACAGAAGTTGCTGCTGTGGAATCTGTTGGATTAACTGCTGCTGTTGTTGTTATTGTTGGCGCAACAAATCTAGAATTTAGTTTATAACTAGACCCTCAGAAAAACTACTGCTATTTACTTTAGACTGGGTATCTTTCTTGGGTGGCATTTTATTTAAAAATAGCAGTGGATTTATTCAATAACATAACGAAAATGCATGACAAAAATACCACCGTTTAAATGGTGCACATGTATCAGGAAAATGCTTCCCAGACAAAATACCCATGTCTTTATCATCGGGGTCCATTTATAAAGATATCTAGATTACGACACTAGCAACAATAGCAACAATGACAACAGTAGAATCAATAACAGTGCATAAAAACTGAGATATAAAGACAATAAACACCGTAGCATGGCTCCTCAATACAAAAGCAACTAATTAACTTCCCACCACTACTTAAATATAACAGCTAAACTAATCCGATATATAACAAAACTTGGTTGACCATATCAGCCCTAAACTACATAAAGCAAACTAGTAAACCAAGTCAAACTTAAGGAACCACGGACTTTGCTGGCGCACTAGTCCGAGTTTCAACCAACCATTCCACCAAAGGCGATTTCCTATCACCTGCAAATATCTCGTCCACCACTGAGTTAACTTTCTAAAGCTGCAAGCTTCGCCATTGGATCCTGAATCCTCTCTGCTATCTTCATTCTAGAAATAGCAACCGAATATAGAACTTATTTTCCTTCTGGCATCCAACTTTTGTTTACTTTCAATAACTAGGACTGTCTAACTACAAAGGTTACTGATAAATTCATCGCTATGGAATATTGAACAAAATTCTGAAATTAATGAATCAATTATAAAGGAACAAAAGGTGATGAATATATATAATATGACTGAGAACAACCATATAAGTACATAAGATGGTCAGTCTTAGTACCATATAGTTTACAATACATACTTCGGTGGCGTCCCACCCGACCTTTTATCACACAAACAAATAGTCAAATCATATGCATTGTTTGCCCCGATCGACTGGTAGAATTACCGAGGAAAGAAACAATATTTAAATAGAAAATTTACAAGTATGGAGGAGAATCTAGATCATGATAAATCAACACAACTTTGAGTTGCTTACTTTGAGTTTTGACTTTCTTACGAGAAAACAAGCAACTTATTAGATGGTAAACAATTACTCTGAGAACAAAATGCGTCTTAAGAAATGCGGGTAAGGGTTCAAGATATAAACAACAGTACTGATCCACATACACTACAAGACTTGGCTGTCGACTACTATCACGCTATCTGACTCACCAAGATCGCACACTCGGTCCAGTAACATCACTTGACATAGAAGATACGATATTTAGGAATAACATTGGTGTCTCTTCAGGTGACACATCAATGGTCCGCTCAGAAGCTGAACTCTCACGATCAGGCTCATTTTCTCGAGAGGGGTAACTAGAAATCTCTATCGTACATTGCCAATAATACATATATATGGGGAAGACATACTAAAAGCTAGGGCAGTTCCAGCGAAACCTCAATAGATGCCAGGGTTACGCTTTTGAAACCCTCGATTGAACTCTTAGACTCGCTCCTCTATTTGAGTTCATGACTCATACCTTTATATAAACCTTTCTACACTCTTTTGACTCTACTCCTAACCTAAATCAGGGACTCAAACATGTAGCTCTGAAACTAACCTGTGACAGCCTCAATCCCGGGGTCAGGAGTTGTGGTCACGAACATCAGCAAACCACAAATAATAAAACCGAACTCATTATTAATACAACATAGAAATGACCCCTTACCAAGATCTTTTCCAGGTTTAAGTATGACTTAAGTTATACAACTATTACAAACCAATTTATTTCAAACAATCCTGACACAACTAACTTAATATAGCAACTCAACAGACCAAATCTGGTCTGACACAACTACCTCAAAAGAGCCTGGTACGGAAGGAATTGGAACTCTGCCCTGACTATAATGGAAGAGTCTCCTAGGCATATGCAATACATATATACAAAACATTCTGCAAGGGTGAGCAATCAATTGCTCAGCAATACCACTATATGAATAACAAGTAAACCAGTTTATGATAAAACAGTTATAGGAACAGAGATTATAAAGCAGTAATCTGTAAATCATGGAAACACTCTGTCGAAACACATCAAAAAAAAACTGGATATCACTAACTAGCATGCTCTTTATAAAACAAATGCAGTTGTGTGATGTGTAAACACCAGAGTCCAATTTTAGCATGTTATTCACATTTATAACTCAACTATATAAATCACTTGTTCCGTTACGGGAATCACAAAACCAAATCAGATACGTATTGGACATGTGAAGACAACTGAGCAGGCTATCAACACAAGATAGATCCATCTGCCATCTCATAAACCTATTTCGAAACTCAGAGACTAACTATGTCTCTAACCTGCTGGACTAATCGGTTTAGTAGTGCGCGCAACCGAGTTAGTCGCTTACGAACCTCAATAGGCCATTTTGGCGCCTATGTATCCAATATCTGATTGTTTTTATCCAATTTTCAAATCACTTGTACCTTAACTCAGTTTAAAACCATTCATTTAACAACACACATAAAATTGGTTCACAAATCATTTTGATTCAGAGATAGGTACCTTTTCGAAGTTACTTTTCCCCAAAACACATTTAAAATAATAGTTATAACTACAGGGGATACATAACTTAAAATGTTTATGTTCCAATTCGAAAATAAAACAACAGTTTATTCATATATACTGAACCATAAAAGTATGATCAGGGGTACTTGCCTTGCAGAGTTTTACAACTATTACTGATTGATCTTGGATCGACTTGGACGTTCGGGCTTTATCGTCTAACTATTAGATTATCCCTGATCCGACTTCAACACTCAGGTCCTTCGAATGGAACCTTGCTGAGCTTGTCAACTGATCACTAGGCTATCTTTAGTCCAACATCAACTCTCGAGTCTTCCGACTAGAACCTACATAGTCGAAATAACCTTTGTGAGATAACCAGTTATGCTTGACATATCCTCGATAACAATTCTATCCGAATGATACTAATTCCCGACTCGTAATTACACGCCTTATTATACTACACATAAAAACTAAGGTTCACATTTCCAAAACTCGGTTTGATAATTATTTTCGGAAAGTACATATACCCGTCATTTCGGAAAACAGGGTTGTCAAGTATTTTACAAAAATATTTTATCACGACACACAAGTAGGTTCTGTAAAATTATTTATAATTATATAGCTATATACGTTCAACTAGTAATCCCAATAATCATAGGATATGTCCTCGTATTTTCAAATTTAATTTCTCAAAAATCGGGCAGCGTCTCCTCTGTTTATCGGCCTACCCGTCGAAACATAATCGACGACACAACAACCAATCAACCAAGCAATCAATCCAACAATCACAATTCACAATCCAAATTATGCTCCCGACTTCGATATAAAATAACTAATTTTTGTTCCGAAAAATAATTTTATGAACTAATTATTATTTATATATATTTAGGACTCAGAAAAATGCATCATGGTCCACCGTCGGCTCACCGAGGCTTAGCGCTGACGACGACAAAATTTATTGGTGCCCAAAAATATTCGGGTTTCCAAATAAATTTCACCGACTAATTAAATTTCCTGCATGAAAAAAGAATTTATTTCATTAAAATAATCAAATAGCTTCCTGCAAAATTTAAGAAACCCGAATTAAAATAGCATACAATCAGAACAGTAGAGCAACGATCGGAAAATTGATAGCAACACATAAATCATAGGTGGCCGGAAAACAGTCCCGAACCAATTTTCCAATTTTATTTGAATAAGTCAAAATAAAATTAGAATAATTTTATATCAAAAGTATTTTACTAAAATAATTTATTGAATTAAATTATTTCAGTTCTAAATTGTCGAGAAGTCGAAAATGTATACTTGTAGAGAACTCTATAAATTAACATATATCGAGATCTCTACAAGACTTATCGAGAAGTCATAAAGAGGCTTGTCGAGAAATCCTTCGAGAAGACTAGAAAAAGACTTATCGAGAACTCCATCGAGAAGTCTCAAAATGACTTATCGAGAAGTCAGTTAGACTTGTCGAGAACTCAGTTCTCTACATACTTTTGTTCTTTTTGATTCTATCTTATATTAAGTTCACATATTGAAAATGTAAATTAACACTTAAACATTTTTCTTAGAGTTTGAAAAATTCCTAGCTAAATTTTGAATTTGTTTTTAAAAAAATACAGAGAATTCTGAAATATTTATAAATCATATTTCAGTTGTGGAAGTTGACACATATTTTTGTTTCTTACTGTACCAAGATACAAGTCTTTGTCCAAGAAATTGACAGCTTCCACTAGTGCCATTTCTGTCAACCCTGCATCCAGCAAAATTTGCATATGTGTATCCAATAACTTCAAATCCAGTTCCCTTACGATACCACTATCCCAAGTTTGGTGTTCTCTTTAAGTATCTAAAAATTCTCTTCACAACCTTCAAATGTGATTTCTTTGGATTGGCTTGAAATCTCGCACACAGAGATGTTACAAACATAACTTCTGATCTACTAGCAGTCAAATACAACAAAGATCTAATCATTCCTCTATAACATGAAATGCCTACTTTTTTTCCTTTCTTATCTTCATTCAACTTTGTAGCTGTAGACATATATGTTAATGCTGGTTGTTAGTCCCTTAACAATATGACAAGAATTACAGAAGGGGGGTTGAATAGAATTCTTGAAACTTTTTCTTGAAATAAAAAAAGTTCTAACTCGAATCTATATATAAGTGTGAATTGATTAACACAATGTGGAATAGTAACTTAAATGAATCAAAACACAATTAATTAAAAACAAGAGTCTTTAAAAATTTTCTGGTGGATTTGAATGATTCCACCAGAGATATATATTATATATCGAGAGAACTGTGTGTGCAAAATGCTCACAGCTGCTTACAAATATTGAACAACTAAGAGTACAGAGAAATGCTAAGAATTCTGCTTACAAATGTTTCTCTGCTTGTATCTTAGATTCGATGGTTCCTTAGTTGCTACTTCTTGGTTTATATATCACCAATATTACAAAGTAATAAGACAGAATAATAAAACAAAAACTATCTAGTCTATTACAGTGCTACTTCATTACTCTATTCCAGCATCTTTGAATATCTTCATAATAGCATGGAAATGGCAATGCTTCTTTGTTCTCAAAAACTCAGTTGAATAGGCTACCACATTCCATTTTCATCCACTCGACGCATGTGACTGTGTTGTCACTGTCAACAGATATTTGAATTCTTTATCCATCGGGTTCATGATCATCCGTCGAGATATTGATCATCCGTCGGGTTGTTGATCATCCGTCAGGTTGTTGATCTTCCGTCGAATTTATTGTTTGTTCATCCGTCGGGTAGCAATCAGGCACTCGACTTCATTTCACTTATGCAGAATTACAAGACATGATCTATGTACAATAAATCAACCTATTCTGCATATCTAACTAAAGTCATCATGACTTAAGTACTAATACAGATTCTAAACAATGTTTATGCAGAAATGTGCTACAGACTTATTGTTACATAAGCTACTTACTCGATGGATAATAAGTCATCATCCGTCGGGACTATATTGAGTCATCCGTCGGGACTATAAACCTTATCCGTCGAGTGCTACATAATTTCACCAAGTAAAATCTACCAAAGTGTTTTGTTCATAAAACCATCAAGTACACAACATATATACAACAATTTCCCCCAATTTATGTCTACTAGAATTCTCGCCATAAATTAAGAGACACTTGATGATAACAAAACACCTTAAAAATACAACCTTTAAAAAGACAGCAGATAATACTGAAAAGTGCTTCAATTAACAAAATGTACAAAGTTTTGCTCACAGTCATTTTCAAGATGCTCCTCTAACCTGAGCAGATCTATCTAATTCCTTGAAGGTCTGGATCTCTTTCCAAGCTTTCTGTTGTTTTCTTCAATCTGATTTTGGAGCTGCCTGTGGAATTCCAGTTCATCATATTCTGAGAGATTTAGCTTTCCTTGCATTTCCAAAAGAGTCTCATTGTTGGAGATGCTCAATTGGTCTTTTAATCTGAAAAATCTTGTAATATCCGGGATATATCGTGTAATTATTTTTGTAAATAAATAATTAATATATGTGTTTAGTATCCATTCTGTGAATTAATTGTTAAGTGTTAAATGTGTTTGGATGTTTAAAAATATTATTAATTGAGTATTTTAATTTTTATATGTCCAAAATAAAATATAGATTATTGTCATATCTTCCTAATTATTTTTATGTTGATTTATGGATTTATAAGGATCATATGAAATTTATAAAATCTTTTTCCGAGTATTTAAAATCTATTTTATAAAAACGGGAACCAACCAACGTCATCCGTTGTTACATTTTTGGAACCCGAAACTCTTCCGAGAACTCCTTCCTAACCTAATTGTAATATTCCGAGCATATTCCATGTTTCGACTTTTTCGATCCGGCGTACGGTTTGTCCTGCGCGGGTCCTGGCGCAACATTTTTGATACAATATTCGTTTCGGTAAATCAATAAAACTCGTATTTTCGATAAACGGGAGCTTTTTATTAAACTATCCCAATTATCACCTCGTAGTACGTATAACCAGGCGCTGAGACCAAGACCGCAGTACAAATTGTACTGATTTGGATAACTGTCCCGAAAACCGATACCGGTTGGATCAGTTTTTATAAATAAACGTATCGTTTTATATTCGGAATGATCCAACGGGATACTAATTTTCCGTAATTATAAATAGCCTTTTCACGCATTTTATTTCGTATCAAAATCATTTGCAGACAGATAATTATATAATTTTCCGAGAAAATCCTTATATTCATAAACCCTTCTGAAAATCAAACCACAAATTGAAGGTGTTATTAATCTCCGTTTGGAAGGCTCGAGTAACCAAAACAAAGGTTTTAAGGTGTTCTTTCAGTTTCTTCAAGTTTCAGAACTGCAAAAATCAAGGTTATTTTTCTATATTTTTATTTAATTTCGAATTATTTTTATTAAAAATATGAATTTTTGTTCGGATGATTGTTTATATGATTTGATGATTACATGTTGTAGAGCTTGTTTTCCTGATGATTTTCATATGTTATACGTCTGATTTGGAGTTCAATAACATGCTCAAAAGTGGGTTTAATTCTCAAATTTCAAAATTAGGGTTTATAACCCGTATGAATGTTTTCAATTGAAATTTGGGGCTTTTTGATTTAGGGGTTATTAGCTGTTGATTTATACTGGATTATGTTCCTTATGAAATTTGCAATCGATTGGTATATAGCTCGTTAACAGAGGATGCTTGAATCGAAGGGAGTTGTCTTTTTAAATTTTCGATGTTTCGCCGGAAACCGGCAATGTTCTTGGCCAATTTTCGGCCAAGTCTGGGGTTATTGATGTGTTTTGATTGCATGAATCGATTCCTGGTTGTCTGTAGATGTGATCTGGAGTAGATGGTGAGGTGAGGGTGCCGGAATCGAATTCTCCGGCCACCCCTGTATTTTCCAGCGACCGGGGGGGTGTAAATTGCAGTTTGGTACCTGGACTTTTGGGGACGATGAAGTTTGGTCCCTGAAGTTTTCAGAGTTTGCAAATTTAGGATTCCTGTTTTAAAATTTTTCAAAAATCATATTTCCTATTTATTTTATTATGAAAATTCGATTTTAATTTCTGAAAATTCCAAAAATTATTATTGTAATTCCAAAAATTATTTTTAATTCAAAAATAAATCTGAATTAATTAGTTAGTTAATTTCAGTTAATTTTTAATCGATTAATTGATCAATTAATTCGAAAATTAATTGATAAATTGATTTAATTAATTATTAATTGATTTTAATTAAATATTTAATTAGATTTAATTATTTAACAATGATTTAAAAATTCTGAAAAATAGTTTCGAGCTTTAAAATATTATTTTAAATTTTTTTCAAGGCTCGATAATTATTATGAAATTATTTTGAAGCCAGAATTGGCCAACCGAACCCTGTTTATTATTCCGAAATTGATCCAACGATCCGTTTTAATTCCGAAAAATGTTTTAAAAATCATTTTAAGTACCCGAAAGCCTGTTTATGACCCGAGACTTCTTTATAAATAATATATTATTGATTATGTGACGTGCTATGTGTTATATGTGACTTGTTGGTGGACTGTCGGTCTGTGTATTCGATATTTACTTGTTTATTGCGTAACTTTCAATCCGTTAATCGGATTTGGATGAAACGAATGGTTGATAGAAGCATGTGTCGAATAGAATCGTATGAGTTAAATATTGATAGATTCTTATGATATGTGAGCAGAAGAGGCAAGGCCTAAGGGAAACAGATAGTCAAGGAGTAAGGCAGTGGTGATTGAGAGCAAGTGCAGTGTAGTAAGCTAGTACCAGGCAAGTGTTCTGAACTTTCTCGAGATATTGTATTGATTGATATTGTCATTTTATATTGCAAGTGCTTTGAAGCACTGAACCCTAAACCTTGATTCCAGTTATTGATCTTGAGCCGTAAACCTGATTCTTTCCAGACTTTTGGTTGTTGTGTACCCAAATACAAACCTCAAACATACGATATTACTCCACAAATACATACAAACTAAATATTAAACACTGAACCAAATTGCTTACACATTTAAACCATTGTATCTTATGCTTTGAAAGACCAAATCCTTGGAACCCTGAAATGTTGATTCCTTTGTTATCCAATTCTTTCACTACCTAACAGCCAAGCTTTGGAAATGCCATATTGATCTTTATACAGATTGAAACCATTTTCATTATTGAACGTCCAATGTTGTTAATGATCGTGTTTATGGTTTATTACTGCTTATTCTTTTATTATGGTAGAATTGGATTGTTTTTATAAAATTGTGGATCAGATTCGTGGTCAGACCATATAATGGTCAACTTAGGCCAATGTGTGCCTTGGATCCAGTAGTTAGAGCAGTGCTGTGTGCTTTGCTCGGGGTTAGTTCGTGACTGATCAGCAGCCTAACCTTGGTTTTTAACATAAAAATATAATATCCAATTCTAAATCATAATCCATTGTTCACTTGATATCATAATCATATTTACCTGATGATCATTATTCTAAGTTTTGTCATTATGACTTGCTGAGCTAGTTAGCTCATTTGTGCGATATTGTTTATGTTCTTTTCCAGTTAAGAAGGAACCGATTGGTATCGAGGATCCCCAGTCCAGCACGAGAGCTAGGGGTTCAGGTTGATTGAGCTAAGCTAGTAGGCTTCTTTTGGGATAAATTTGAGTTTGTAAAAGTTGTAATAATGTTTAATACTCAGTTATGAGTTTGGAATAGTTGGGATTTGAACGTTTGTAATATAAGTAGGTGTGTTGGCTTGTGTGCATACTTTAACCTGTTGCGGTCCGTCGTAGTTGGTAAGTAGGGTCACTGCCTATTATTATTATCTTTATTATTGTTATAAGCAGGTTATAAATAAGGTGTGTGTGTGGACCCCAAACTTCTGACCCGGGTTTGAAAGGCACCACAGGTTTGGTATCAGAGCTATAGGTTATAAGTCACTGACACAAGCCTAGGTTGACGGGAATGGGTAGAGGGTTAGGATTAGAAGTAAGGAATAGAAAGATAGAACCTCGAGAGGTTGAGTGCTTCGGTATAACAGGTATTAGTGTAATTCGCGTTATGGTTCAAGATTCTTATATTGCGATATGATTTCAGATAGCAGCGATGGCCGACTCTTTCATTCCTGTATCAGCTGATCACTCAGAGCCTTTAGTTGGAGTACCGTCTTCGGATCCACGTCCTATTGTTCCACCAGTGTTGGCTATATTACCTCCACCTGTGTTGCAGCCCGTACCATTGCATGTTATTCCACTTCGAGGCATGAGGCCACCTATCAGAGGACCCCCACCTGCTGATTCAGGCTTTACTAGTCACTCAGTTATAGGAGTACCTTTCCAGTTCTCTTCCTATCCTGTTCCATATCATCAATTTGAGGCTTGCCTTATGGAGCAGCGATTCCTACAGGGTCAGATTCAGGAGTTACTACATATTATGCGTACCAGAGAAGTTGGAAGTGGTGAGAGGCGACTCAGAGAGAGGCTCCAGGCATTTTATAGAGCAGCTGCAGTGAGGATTGCTGAGGCTACATATGAGGACATCACCCCTGATTTCCTAGTGGAGTGGGCTAAGTGGGTTCTAAAGGAGCTTGAGGAGATTGGAGGTCCAGACTTGCCCTGAGTTAGAGATCCAGAGATACAGAGCAGTATTGTGATGGTTATGTAGTATGTACAATAGTGTGTAGTGTGTATCAGTAGACTTTTGAGTTGTATTTATAGACTAGCTATGCTGACTAGTGAGTAGGTTGTTGTACCCTTTTGCTTTTACTTTCGAAGCGTCTTTACGCTTATACTACCCAAAACTTTTGATCTATATATATCAGCACCTTTCCTTTCCTGTATTATCATTCATTTTACTGCACCTGTTTTACTTTACCTTATTTATTGCACCAGTTATACCCCTATGATACCATGTACCCTGTTTTTCATAACTGTTTATATTCTGTAAAGAAGCATGCAATTTACCTAGTTACAACTGTTTTCAAAAAGAAATATTTCTATTTTACAAAACTTTTCTTTTCTGCAAAGAATTCGGTTTAAAAGCTAAATAAGTTGTTTGATTCTTTACAGAAAATGCCTCCCAGAAGAAATACCCGCACCAACACCCAGAATGAAGAAACCAACAACAATAATAACAATCAAGATGATACAAACCGGAATGCAAACCTAGGACCCCTAGACCCAGCAATAGCCTAGATTCTTCAAATCTTGGCCCAACAAACAGTTCACCTGGCACAACAACAACAAAGAAAGATCAATCCTCAGGTAACTTTCAAAACTTTTCAAGCAATAAACCCACCAGAATTCAAGGGATCCCTAGAGCCGATTGAAACAAATGTTTGGTTAAAGGAAATAGAGAAGGCATTTGCCTTAGTGAAAGTAAAGGAAGAACAGAAGGTTGAGTTTGCAAGTTACTATCTGAAGAATGAGGCCACCTATTGGTGGGAGATGGTTAAGACATTGGAAGGTACATATGTTATTACTTGGGAGAGGTTTAAGGAATTGTTTTTAGAAAAGTATTTTCCTCAGTTTGTCCAAGATCAGATGGAGCTGAAGTTTTTAGAATTAAAGCAAGGGAATATGTCGGTGGCAGATTATGAGAGTAAGTTTGAAGAATTGTCAAGGTATGTGCCGTCGTATGTGGATACTGACAGGAAGAAAGCTAAAAGATTCCAGCAAGGTTTGAAACCATGGATCAGAGGGAAGGTAGCCATTTTTGAATTGGATACCTATGCAGGAGTGGTACAGAAGGCTATGATCGCGGAGACAGAGAGTGAGATGTCACAGAAGGAGAAGGAAAGCAAGAAAAGGAGATTTGAAGGGAATGAGGGTCAGTCACAACCAGGGAAGTTTCCAAATTTTAAGAAAGGAAAATTTCAGCCAGGAAGAAATTTTAATTTCAAGAGACAGAATGCAGGCAACGGAGGCCAGGGCAACCGTCCAGTTAATGTGAATCAGCCGAATCAGTTGAGATTAACTTTTCCAGATTGTCAAGTATGTGGAAAGAAGCATGGGGGAGTTTGTAATAAGTTGAATGTAGTTTGTTTCAAGTGCAATCAGAAAGGGCACTATTCAAGGGAGTGCCAAAATCAGCCAGCAAAAGAACCAGCAAGTAAGGATCAACCTATCCGGAATCCAGCAGTGAAGGTTCCAGCCATTGGATTTATGTGCTTTAAATATGGAAAGCCCGGACATATAGCTAGAGATTGCAAGACACCAGCCCTAGTCAGTAATGCATTAAGGATTATGGGATCTACCCCAGCAGTGAATGAGACTCCAAGGGCTAGAGTTTTTGACATGTTTGTGAAGGATGCTATCCAGGATACGGATGTCGTGGTAGGTACGCTTAATGTGAATTCTTTATGTGCCAAAGTGTTAATAGATTCGGGAGCAACTCTATCATTTGTTTTACAAGATTTTGTTAGTAAATTAGATTGTCTAGTTGAGTATTTAAATGAAATAATGACTGTGGAATTGGCAAATCAAGAACGAATATCTGTTAATCAAGTTTGTGGGAATTGTAAGATTGAGATTTCTGGTAGTAAGTTTTGTGTAGATTTGATACCATTTAAGTTAGGAGAATTTGACGTTATCTTAGGAATGGATTGGTTATCTAAGTACGATGCCCAAATAGATTGTCGAAATAAGAAGGTAATGGTGAAGACGCCAGATGAAAGAATAGTAATGTTCAAGGGCCAGAAACAAGTAAAGAAGTTCTTAACGATGATTCAAGCCAAGAAGTTACTATGACAAGGATGCGAGCATTTCGTAGCATATGTGATTGACAGAAGTCAGGAGCCAGCAAAACTTGAAGATATTCCAGTAGTGAATAAATTTCCAGACGTGTTTCCCGACGAGTTACCAGGACTTCCTCCAGATAGAGAAATTGAGTTTGCAATCGACTTAGCACTTGGAACAGAACCGGTATCCAAGGCCCCGTATAGAATGGCGCATGTTGAGATGAAAGAGCTAGCGAAGCAATTGCAAGAGCTGTTAGAGAAAGGAGTAATCAGACCCAGTGTATCCCCGTGGCGAACCCCGGTATTATTTGTCAAGAAAAAAGATGGAAGCATGAGACTGTGTATAGACTATAGGGAGCTCAACAAGCTTACAATCAAGAACAAGTATCTATTACCCAGAATTGACGATTTGTTTGATCAATTGAAGGGAGCCAAGTTTTTCTCCAAAATTAATTTAAGATCAGGATATCATCAACTGAAGATCAAGTCAGAAGATATACCAAAGACAGCTTTCAGAACAAGGTATGGATATTATGAATTTTTAGTGATGTCTTTTGGATTGACCAATGCCCCGACAGCATTTATGGACCTGATGAACATAATTTTCAAGGAGTATTTGGACAAGTTCGTTATTATGTTTATAGACGATATTTTAATTTATTCAAAAATGGAAGAGGATCATGCCGAACATTTGAGAACAGCTTTGGAAATTTTATGGAAAAAGAAGTTATATGTTAAATTCTCGAAGTGTGAGTTTTGGTTACAGGAAGTTCAGTTCTTAGGACACATAGTCAGTAATGAAGGGATCAAAGTGGACCCAGCAAAGATCGAGGCAATTACAAATTGGGAAAGACCGAGAACACCCACCGAGGTAAGAAGTTTCTTGGGATTAGCCGGATATTATCGTCGATTCGTTCAAAATTTTTCAAGGATTGCAACATCATTGACAAAGCTTACACGGATGAATAAAAAGTTTACATGGAACGACAAGTGCGAAGAAAGTTTTCAGAAATTAAAGCAACGATTAATTACAACACCTGTTTTTTCACTTCCAGACGATCAAGGGAATTTCATAATTTATAGCGATGCTTCTCACAAAGGACTAGGATGTGTTTTAATGCAGCACGATAAGGTGATTGCGTATGCGTCAAGGCAATTGAAGCCACACGAACAGAAATATCCTACTCATGATTTAGAGCTAGCAGCCATAGTTTTTGCTTTGAAAATTTGGAGACATTATCTGTATGGAGAAAAGTGCGAGATTTTCATGGATCACAAAAACTTAAAGTACATATTCACACAGAAGGAACTAAATATGAGGCAAATGAGATGGTTAGAATTGATCAAGGATTACGACTGCTCGATTAATTATCATCCCGATAAAGTGAACGTTGTAGCAGACGCGTTAAGTCGGAAAGAAAAGTTAAATGTCTTATCAGTACCTGAAGAGATATATAAGGAATTTCAGAAACTGGAATTGGAGATTAACGTTTGCAGGCCTAATGAAGCAAAAATGTACAATGTGACTTTTCAGCCGGAGTTGCTAGAGAAAATAAAGAAGTGTCAGGAAGATGTAATGGATCAAGATATGAATCATTTGGTAGGTGAGGAATTGTGCACGCAGAAGGATGATCAAGGTATTCTTAGGTTTTCTTCAAGTATTTGGATTCCACCGGTGACGGAGCTGAAGAATGAAATTTTACATGAAGCTCATAATTCAAGGTATTCAATCCATCCAGGGAGTACCAAAATGTACAGAGATTTAAAGGAAAATTATTGGTGGCCAGATATGAAGAGAGAAATTATGGAGTGGGTTAGCAGATGTTATACATGTCAGAGAGTTAAAGCCGAACATCAAAGACCAAGTGGATTGCTACAGCCATTGGAGATTCCAGAGTGGAAGTGGGAACATATTGCCATGGATTTCATAGTTGGATTACCAAGGACAAGGGCTAATCATGATGCCATTTGGGTTATAGTGGATAGACTTACCAAGTCAGCTCATTTTCTGCCTATAAATGAAAGATTTTCGCTCGACAAGTTGGTCCATATGTACCTGAAGGAAATTGTAGTTCGTCATGAAGTTCCTGTGTCTATCGTATCTGATCGAGACCCGAGGTTTAATTCAAGATTTTGGAAAAGTTTTCAAGAATGTTCGGGAATATAATTGAATATGAGTACGGCTTATCACCCCCAGACGGACGGCCAAAGTGAAAGAATGATCCAGACAATCGAGGACATGTTGCGTGTTTGTGCTATTGATTTTCAAGGAAGTTGGGACGAGCATTTACCTCTGGTAGAGTTTGCTTATAACAACAGTTATCATGCCAGTATTGGGATGCGACCCTATGAAGCCCTTTATGGATGAAAATGCAGATCTCTAGTGCATTGGGATGAAGTAGGAGAACGCAAAATACTTGGACCTGAATTGGTGCAGCAGACAAATGAAGTTATTGAAGTAATCCAGAAAAGATTGATAGCGGCACAAGACCGTCAAAGGAAATATACTGACCAGTCCAGGAAAGATATGGAATTCGAAGAAGGAAACTTGGTATTACTGAAGGTATCACCGTGGAAGGGACTAACGAGGTTTGGAAAGAAAGGAAAGCTGAGCCCAAGATATGTCAGACCGTTTGAGATTCTAAAGTGCGTTGGCAAAGTAGCTTACGAATTGGCGTTACCTCCGCACATGGAGCATATTCACAATGTTTTTCACGTATCAATGCTTAAGAAATATAATCCAGACTCCAGGCATGTAAACGAATATGAGCCAATAGAGCTTCAGGCAGATTTTTCATATGTAGAGAGTCTGATAGAGATCTTAGAGAAAAGAGAAAAGGTATTGAGAAATAAAGTGGTAAAGCTAGTAAGAGTATTATGGAGAAATCCAAAGGTTGAAGAGTCAACCTGGGAGTTAGAAAGTAATATGAGAGAAAAGTACCCTCATTTGTTTTCTTAGGAGATTCTGAGGACGGAATCCTTTTAAGGGGGGAAGGATGTAATATTCGGGATATATCGTGTAATTATTTTTGCTAATAAATAATTAATATATGTGTTTAGTATCCATTCTGTGAATTAATTGTTAAGTGTTAAATGTGTTTGGATGTTTAAAAATATTATA
The DNA here is from genome assembly GCF_009905375.1 of Apium graveolens. Taxonomy (NCBI): domain Eukaryota; kingdom Viridiplantae; phylum Streptophyta; class Magnoliopsida; order Apiales; family Apiaceae; genus Apium; species Apium graveolens. Next base: position 21,164,195 of record NC_133648.1, on the reverse strand, counting down.
AATTGAGTATTTTAATTTTTATATGTCCAAAATAAAATATAGATAATTGTCGTATCTTCCTAATTATTTTTATGTTGATTTATGGATTTATAAGGATCATATGAAATTTATAAAATCTTTTTCCGAGTATTTAAAATCTATTTTATAAAACGGGAACCAACCGACGTCATCCGTTGTTACGTTTTTGGAACCAGAAACTCTTCCGAGAACTCCTTCCTAACCTAATTGTAATATTTCGAGCATATTCCATGTTTCGACTTTTTCGATCCGGCGTACGGTTTGTCCTGCGCGGGTCCTGGCGTAACATTTTCGATACAATATTTGTTTCGGTAAATCAATAAAACTCGTATTTTCGATAAACGAGAGCTTTTTATTAAACTATCCCAATTATCACCTCGTAGTACGTGTAACCAGGCGCTGAGACCAAGACCGCAGTACAAATTGTACTGATTTGGATAACTGTCCCGAAAACCGATACCGGTTGGATCAGTTTTTATAAATAAACGTATCGTTTTATATTCGGAATGATCCAACGGGATACTAATTTTCCTTAATTATAAATAGCCTTTTCCCGTATTTTATTTCATATCAAAATCATTTGCAGACAGATAATTATATAATTTTCAGAGAAAATCCTTATATTCATAAACCCTTCTGAAAATCAAACCACAAATTGAAGGTGTTATTGATCTCCGTTTGGAACGCTCGAGTAACCAAAACAGAGGTTTTAAGGTGTTCTTTCAGTTTCTTCAAGTTTCAGAACTGCAGAAATCAAGGTTATTTTTCTATATTTTTATTTAATTTCGAATTATTTTTATTAAAAATATGATTTTTTGTTCGGATGATTGTTTGTATGGTTTGATGATTGCATGTTGTAGAGCTTATTTTCCTGATGATTTTCATATGTTATACGTCTGATTTGCAGTTCAATAACATGCTCAAAAGTGGGTTTAATTCTCGAATTTCAAATTAGGGTTTATAACCCGTATGAATGTTTTCAATTGAAATTTGGGGCTTTTTGATTTAGGGGTTATTAGCTGTTGATTTATAGTGGATTATGTTCCTTATAAAATTTGCAATCGATTGGTATATAGCTCGTTAACAGAGGATGCTTGAATCGTAGAGAGTTGTCTTTTTAAATTTTCGATGTTTCGCCGGAAACCGGCGATGTTCTTGGCCAATTTCCGGCCAAGTCTAGGGTTATTGATGTGTTTTGATTGCATGAATCGATCCCTGGTTGTCTGTAGATGTGATCTGGAGCAGATGGTGAGGTGAGGGTGCCGGAATCGAATTCTCCAGCCACCCCTGTATTTTCCGGCGACCGGGGGGTGTAAATTGCAGTTTGGTACCTGGACTTTTGGGGACGATGAAGTTTGGTCCCTGAAGTTTCCAGAGTTTGCAAATTTAGGATTCCTGTTTTAAAATTTTTCAAAAATCATATTTCCTATTTATTTTATTATGAAAATTCGATTTTAATTTCTGAAAATTCCAAAAATTATTATTGTAATTCCAAAAATTATTTTTAATTCAAAAATAAATCTGAATTAATTAGTTAATTAATTTCAGTTAATTTTTAATCGATTAATTGATCAATTAATTCGAAAATTAATTGAATAATTGATTTAATTAATTATTAATTGATTTTAATTAAATATTTAATTAGATTTAATTATTTAAAAATGATTTAAAAATTCCGAAAAATAGTTTCGAGCTTTAAAATATTATTTTAAATTTTTTTCAAGGCTCGATAATTATTATGAAATTATTTTGAAGTCAGAATTGGCCAACCGAACCCTGTTTATTATTCCAAAATTGATCCAACGATCCGTTTTAATTTCGAAAAATGTTTTAAAAATCATTTTAAGTACCCGAAAGCCTATTTATGACCCGAGACTTCTTTATAAATAATATATTATTGATTATGTGACGTGCTATGTGTTATATGTGACTTGTTGGTGGACTGTCGGTCTGTGTATTCGATATTTACTTGTTTATTGCGTAACTTTCAATCCATTAATCGGATTTGGGTGAAACGAAGGGTAGATAGAAGCATGTGTCGAACAGAATCGTATGAGTTAAATATTGATAGATGCTTATGATATGTGAGCAGAAGAGGCAAGGCCTAAGGGAAACCGATAGTCAAGGAGTAAGGCAGTGGTGATTGAGAGCAAGTGCAGTGTAGTAAGCTAGTACCAGGCAAGTGTTCTGAACTTTCTCGAGATATTGTATTGATTGATATTGTCGTTTTATATTGCAAGTGCTTTGAAGCACTGAACCCTAAACCTTGATTCCAGTTATTGATCTTGAGCCGTAAACCTGATTCTTTCCAGACTATTGATTGTTGTGTACCCAAATACAAACCTCAAACATACGATACTACTCCACAAATACATACAAACTAAATATTAAACACTGAACTAAATTGCTTACACATTCAAACCATTGTATCTTATGCTTTGAAAGACCAACTCCTTGGAACCCTGAAATGTTGATTCCTTTGTTATCCAATTCTTTCACTACCTAACAGCCAAGCTTTGGAAATGCCATATTGATCTTTATACAGATTGAAACCATTTTCATTATTGAACGTCCAATGTTGTTAATGATCCTGTTTATGGTTTATTACTGTTTATTCTGTTATTATGGTAGAATTGGATTGTTTTTATAAAATTGTGGACCAGATTCGTGGTCAGACCATATAATGGTCAAGTTAGGCCAATGTGTGCCTTGGATCCAGTAGTTAGAGCAGTTCTGTATGCTTTGCTCAGGGTTAGTGCGTGACTGATGAGCAGCCTAACCTTGGTTTTTAATATGAAAATATAATATCCAATTCTAAATCATAATCCATTGTTCACTTGATATCATAATCATATTTACCCGATGATCATTATTCTCAGTTTTGTCATTATGACTTGCTGAGCTAGTTAGCTCATTTGTGCGATATTGTTTATGTTCTTTTCCAGGTAAGAAGGAACCGGTTGGTATCGAGGATCCCCAGTCCAGCGCGAGAGCTAGGGGTTCAAGTTGATCGAGCTAAACTAGTAGGCTTCTTTTGGGATAATTTGAGTTTGTAAAAGTTATAATAATGTTTAATACTCAGTTATGAGTTTGGAATAGTTGGGATTTGAACGTTTGTAATATAAGTAGGTGTGTTGGCTTGTGTGCATACTTTAACCTATTACGGTCCGTGGTAGTTGGTAAGTAGGGTCACTGCATATTATTATTATCTTTATTATTGTTATAAGTAGGTTATAAATAAGGTGTGTGTGTGGACCCCAAACTTCTGACCCGGGTTTGGAGGGCGCCACAAATCTTCTTACTCCTTTGTCATCCATGAAGTCCATCAGCCAGTAGGGCCTTAGATGCATTCTTCTCCCTGTGAAGGGGATAATTAGAGTCTTTGGGAGTGCATCTTTAGCTCTAACACTCCTTAGTTCTTCAATCTTCTTCAGTAGCAATCTTCTTGCAGTAATATTGAACCCAAAGTTCTTCTTGAAGGATGAATAAACTTACAGCTTGGCTTTCTTGAAGGATCCTGTGAAGTGGCCACTGAATCTCCTTTCCTCCTTTGTCCTTGAACACTAACCTTTCAGGTAGGTTTCTGTATGCATCAATTCCTCTCACTTCATCTAGTTCATCTAGATAGAGGTTTAGATCAGAAAATTCTTTGATGTCACACAAGTACATGTAATCTCCCTTACTGACTTTAGATTGAGCTTTGACTAGATATTTGGATTTGAGAGGTGACAGCTTCACTTTCTTGACTGCTCTTGACTTTGTTCTCTTTGGCTTGTTAAGGATTGGAAAATAGAAGTCAGGAATTGGTATGTTCTCCCATTCTACTGGTTCATCCTTAGGCACTATAGGTTCACCATAGATGTTCCTGTAAGGATCCACCACTTTGATATCTTTAAATACCACAGAGGGTTTTGATGCTTGAGTTGTAGTTGGAGTGGATTCCTTGGGAAACTGATTCTCCAATTCCTTATCAACCATGTCCAGTTTCCTTTTAGTTCTTTTAGCCAATTCCTTGATTCTTGGAGATTTCTTCTATTTTTCAACTTGCTTCTTTGACTCAATAACTTCAGATGGCTGAGAAGGAATTTGTTGTGATGAATTTACAGCATGTAGCTTGGCCAAGATAGCAATTTGCTATTTCTTTTATTTAGTCTTTTTAGCATCCAGAGCAGCTTGCTTCTTTTCCTGCTTCAATCTAGCCTTTTCTTCTCTCTTTTCTTGAGCAAATTGAGGATGTCCAGCCACCACACAAATTTCTTTCCCATTCCTGAAAATTTTAGCAATTCTTCTTTTTGAAGCTGAGTCAGCTGGATCTTTGTAGAAAGCAATTGATCTTGACAGAAGCTTCTTCTCATCAGGATTAGGTGTCTCATACACAGTATCCAAAGGGTTCTTCAATGATGATTTTGAGTAGTTTGCCCTTGTTTTCAGAATTGTTTCAACCTTTGGAGATTTAATACAGGATGGTTGTCCACTTTCTAGATAGTTCATGCTCATCTCATTCACAGAAATCTTCCTGACTTGAGAGTGATGGATGGATGACTTAACTGGCTCCTTGACAAGTTCAAACTTCTTCTGTATATCCTCATCAATCTTCTCCCAGTTGATTAAACTCAACTTCTCCTTATCAGCTGCTCTTATGTTGGCTGCTGCTGCATTGATTAGATCAATACTGTCTATAACTGGTGGCTTTGAGATAGTAATTGAAGGCACAATTACTTTATTGATATGAATTTGAAGCCTCTCCCCCTCACTTGGTCCTTTCTCCCCCTTTTTGTTATCATCAATTTGAGTAGAGGAGGAGGTTTGAGGAGCCACCAATTTTTGAAGTAGATCTGTCTGTTGTGCTTGATGAAGATGAATGGCTGTTAAAGATGCTTCCATGGCTGACATTCTTGTGTCCAAGGCATCTATCTTGTTTACAAGATCAGAATTTTTCCTTAATTGCCTCTTGATGTCAAGCATTGTAGCTTCTGGAAGTTTAGAGTCTAGCTTGTCTGAAATGGCATTCTTCATCTCCTCAATATCACCATTCATGGTGTTTACATCCCTAGCATGCTGGAAGCCCTGGATTTGTTGAAGTTGCAGGGAGGTTAGATGTGCTTGAAGGAGCTTCTTGGTGCTGGCATTAGTAGTGGTTTGAAGAGCAGTATTTGTCTGATTGATTAGCTGGATCAGGGTTGTCTTGAAGTAGTGCTCATCACAGTGCTTTAAAAATGCCCATGATGGCATACCTGATCTTGAACTTGAACCTACTTTTCCCCCTATGTCCATTGCCTCATCTTCGCTATCCCCACTCCCATCACCAAAGAAATCAGTTGAACCACCAATCTCATAGTCCACATCACCAGCTGTAGACGGCAAAGCTGCGATGGCATCCTTAGCTCTCATCATAGACTGTGTGGTATGCACCAAATTCAGCATCCTTTCTACATTGTCATTGCCCTGTTCAGCTAGAAGTTGATAAGTTGGAACAGGGTGAGTAAATGCCTTAGCATCAAGGGAAGTGGAATCTATAACAGCTTTAGGATGTTGAGATAGTCCTTCCCTGTCTACATCCTGGACATTTATTGAATCACTAGCAATGACATCCATCCTTATAGCTCCGGTACCTGTATTTCTCTCATTTTCTCTCTTTTATTGCATCAGGGTCTCACCCTGGCTCCCCACCCTCACACCCTCACCTTCACCTACTAAGGTGGGACTCCTCTCACTCTCTTTTTCCAATCCTGAAGAAATGGATTGCATAGTTTCACTCATTTCCTCTCCTTTTTATTGGGAGCAACCCAGACTTTCACTCAAAACACTCTTCTCTCTCAATCCTAAGAGTGACTGTACAACCACTAAATCTTCGGTACTTGAAATAAATAAAGTTTGAAGATGTGCAGAGATACTCGATGGATGAGTGATATACATCGAGTGAGTGGTTTTGTTATCCGACGGATAACTGTTGTTAAGCTTATCCGTCGGGATACAATCAATACTCGACGGATGAGCAATATCCGTCAAGAGAGTAGAAATGAATGAACTGGGAATAAAAACTATTGTTGACTCTGTGCTGATTGAAGATATTTTGGGCACAGATGATACAACAGTTCCTGAAAGAATTGGCAAGTGAGCCAACAAATTATCTAAAAGACGATGCTCACTTGCACTAGATTTTGGCTTCCCCAACAGAGTTAAAGAAGGGGAATCAGGGATTGATGTGTTTATCATATCCACATCCAGAGAATTAGTTGGTGAGTTTGGTGTTTGAGGTGCTTCTATGACTAGAGATTTTGGCTGTGACTCCACATTTATTGGAGCCACATCAAACGGAATTTGTGAAGGTGCAGTGACTGTATCATTTGCACCAGTTTGCACAGTGTATGTACCCTGTGCATCCCCAAGGATTTTAGATTTCTTCTTTCTGGCATGAGTTTGGGGTGAGCTTGTGTCCCTAACCCTCTTGGCCTGTGCTCTTGGTTGAGAGCTTTGTTCAATAACAACATCCTTTTGGGAGGATGCAGCTAGAAATGAGCTTTTATCCTTTTTAAGCACTACAATTTGTTGGGAAACTGCAGTGTGGCTAGGCTGGAATCCACTCAACTCTCCAACCATATTCTTGTGGTTTCTTTTATGTTCACCCCTTCCCTCACCTATCTTGCCCTCCTTCACACTCCCCTCTTTGGTTTTAGTGGATTTTTCAACTGGCATCTTTTTGGAGATATTAGAGGGGACTTTCTTTGATTTGGGTTTGAAATTTTTTGCAGTTTTGGTAGCTCGGTTAGGCAACTGTTTGGTCATTGACACAGTTGCCATAGCCACATTGGAACTCAAAGAGATTGTTGAGGTTGGAATAGTTGTGGAGATAGATAAACTTACCTCACTTACCTGAGGTGCTTGCATTACAGGAAAATAGAACAATGGCACATCCTTGTGATGATTGGCCCTGTTCAAATCTGCAATGAGCCTTCTCTCTTGAACCCAACAATCTAGCTTGTTATTAGGGTTTTCAAGCACAACCTCTTCATAGAGGTGGTTAGCTAACATCATAAAGAATCTAGCATAATACATATTTTTACATCTTTTATTTAACTCTCCTAATTTAAAGCCTAACTTAAACAAGACAAGGTCACTGAAATTATAGAATTTATCTGAAACTACCATGTAGAGCATGTTAAGCATTGAGATATTGACTGAATCAAAATTACTGATTTTACCTGAAAAGACCTTTATCACAACATCATATATCAAACTCCATTCTTTCCTAAGACCCATTCTCCTAATGTCACTTAACTTAGAAGTAGAAAGAGCATAGTTCATGGAATTAAGCATATTGATTATATCAGTGTCAGTGTGTGGTGAGGTCACAGTGTTATCAGTAATCTTGAAACATGCTTTTATAACATCACTATTAATACAGAACTCTTTATCTTTAATGGTGAGTGTGATTGTCTTATCTGTTGAGTTGTAGGTAGCAGTGGTCCACATCTCTTCAACAACTTCACAGAAGATTGTGGGTGATTCCAGCATGGCATAATTGAGCTTGCAATTCTTCACAAAGTCCATCATCTTGTGATAGTCACCAGATTGCTGAATACCCTTGTTCACTAGTGCAGTGAAATTGTTCTTCTCAGAAATGAACCCAGTTTGAGACATAATTTTTACAACAGGTGCCATTGTTAGAGAATAAGAGCTTGAAGAGAAAGAGAGTAAGTGCTTTGAGAGAGAATGAAATTAGAGCAGTTGAATTGAGAATGATAAAAGAAAAGCGATTGAAATGAAATATGCTTTTATATTATCTCAAAAATAACTGTTAAAAATAATAAAGTAAAATAAAGTAACCAATAGAAATTGCCTAAAATAGCCGTTTAAAAATAAACTGTAAAAATTCCACCCATTATCCGTCGTGTGATGCTTACAAACTGTAAGTTTAGTCGATGGATAATGTACAGGGAATTAACGGCTGAGATTAAGACAATTCGACGAATGAGGATAAACTGTTATCCGTCGAGTCATAAAATATTCCAGAAAAATAATTGATTTTTATTAGCAAATAGTATACCGACGGATGATCAAAATCGATGGATAAGGATCATACATCGAGATGTAAATTTTGACTTGGCCGAAATTTCATCCCAGACTGAAAACTCAATTACATTTCTGGCTGCAAATCAACTTGCAAATTAACTCATATAGATTTAAGAATAATTAAGCATGCCTAACTCACTTACCAACCTTGAAAAGGTGGATTCATCCAGTGGCTTGGTAAAGATATCTACAAGCTGCTTCTCACTTGGAACAAAATGTAGCTCCACAGTACCATTCATTACATGTTCCCTTATGAAATGGTACTTGATATCTATGTGCTTTGTCCTTGAATGTTGTACAGGATTTTCAGTGATGGCAATTGCACTTGTGTTATCACAAAAAATAGGAATCCTCTCAACTTGCAAACCATAGTCTAGCAATTGATTTTTCATCCATAATATCTGTGCACAGCAACTGCCAGCAGCAATATATTCAGCTTCAAATGTAGAAGTAGAAACTGAATTTTGCTTTTTACTGAACCAGGACACAAGCTTGTTTCCTAGAAATTGACAGGTTCATGTTGTACTTTTTCTATCAATTCTACAACCTGCATAATCTGTATCTGAATAACCAGTTAGATCAAAACCAGAGTCTCTAGGGTACCAAATGCCAAGTTTTAGTGTTCCCTTGAAATATCTGAAAATTCTCTTAATAGCTATTAAGTGAGATTCTCTAGGATCAGCCTGAAATCTAGCACATAAACATGTAGCAAACATTATATCTGGCCTACTAGCTGTTAAGTACAGAAGTGAGCCAACCATGCCCCTATAACTTGAAATATCCACAGACTTTTCAGTGGTGTTTAATTCAAGCTTAGTTGCAGTGGCCATCACTAACTTGCTTAACTTGTATTCCATCACTAACTTGCTAATGAATATTCAGTTTGACTAATGAATATTCCATCACTAACTTGCTTAACTTGTAAACCAAGAAAGTAAGTCAGTTCTTCCATCATACTCATTTCATACTTACTTTGCACCAATTTGGCAAACTTTTTGTAAAGTTTTTCATCTGTAGAGCCAAAAATAATATCATCTACATAAATTTGTACAAGTATACTAGAACCATTAACATTTCTGAAAAATAAAGTTTTATCTACAGTACTTCTTGTGAAATGATTTTCCAAAAGGAACTTTGATAAAGTGTCATACCAGGCTCTAGGTGCTTATTTCAGTCCATAAAGTGCTTTCAAAAGATAATAGACATGTTCTGGAAAATTTGGATCTCCAAAACCAGGAGGTTGACTGACATAGACTTCCTCCTCCAAATCTCCATTCAGAAAGGCACTTTTGACATCCATTTGACAGACTTTGAAATTGGCATGGGCTGCATAAGCTAAGAAAATTCTGATGGCTTCAAGTCTTGCAACATGAGCAAATGTTTCATCAAAATCTATTCCTTCTTGTTGACAATATCCCTTAGCAACCAATCTAGCTTTGTTCCTGACTACTATGCCATTTTCATCCATCTTGTTTCTGAATACCCATTTGGTGTCTATTGGATTCTTTCCTTTACGCTTGGGCACCAGCTTCCATACATTATTCCTTTCAAATTGGTTTAGCTCCTCCGATATAGCTAAAATCCAATCAGGATCCAACAAAGCTTCTTCTACCTTCTTTGGCTCTTCCTTGGAAAGAAAGCTACTGTATAGACATTCTTCTTGAGTTGCTCTTCTTGTTTGGACTCTAGAAGAAATATTACCAATAATAAGCTCAAAGGGGTGATCTTTTGTCCATTTTCTTTGTTGAGGTAGATTAGCTCTAGATGAAGAAGCCTCATTGTTGTCTTGATGTGTGATTGAGTTTTGATTGTTAGAAACTCCCCCTGAGTTTGTGGAACTTTGATTTGAGAAAGAGGAACTTTCTACCGGTGATCTATCTTGATTTCCAGCTTCTCTTGATAACTGACGGATGGTGAGTTTTGAGTACCGACGGATGAGGCTGGTTGTCTCCCGATGGATAACGCAGATTGACTCCCGATGGATGAAGCATTATGCAACTCGACAGATGTTGAGTTTTGTGCTTCATTGGTGGTGGATTTTTCTGCATTATCTCTAGATACAGTTTCTTGATCACTTCATCATCACTATCATCACCAACCATCTCCACATTCTCGAATTTGAAGCTCTCATGGTAATCTATATCTTGCAGTCCTTCAATCTTTTTATCATCAAACACAACTTGTATTGATTCCACAACAATGTTGGTTCTTAGATTGTAGACTCTATATGCTTTACCAACAGCATATCCAACAAAAATTCCTTCATCTGCTTTAGCATCAAATTTCCCATTTTGATCAGTTTGATTTCTCAGAATATAGCACTTGCAGCCAAAGACATGAAGAAAGTTTAGAGTTGGCTTCTTGTTCTTGAATAATTAATAGGGAGTCATGCATCTTGCTTGATTAACCAGAGAAATATTTTGAGTGTAACATGCAGTATTAACAGCTTCAGCCTAGAAATATGTTTGTAGTTTAGATTCTTCAAGCATTATCCTTGCAGCTTCAATAAGTGATATGTTCTTCCTTTCCACTACTCCATTCTGTTGTGGAGTTCTTGCTACTGAAAACTCATGTAGAATCCCATTTTCCTCACAAAATGCTCTCATGATAGAATTCTTGAACTCAGTTCCATTGTCACTCCTGATTCTTCTAACCTTGAAATCAGGATGATTATTGACTTGCCTTATGTGATTGATGATGATTTCACTAGCCTCATCTTTAGCTTTAGGAAATATGTCCAAGAGAACTTTGAGAAATCATCTACAGTTACTAGGCAAAATCTTTTTCTTGAGACAGACAACACATTGACTGGTCCAAACAAGTCCATGTGTAGCAGTTGCAAAGGTTCTTCAATTGTTGAATCAAGTTTCTTCCTGAATGATGCTTTAATCTGCTTCCCCTTTTGGCAGGCATCACACAATCCATCCTTAGAAAACTCCACTAGAGGAATGCCTCTAACCAACTCTTTCTTTACTAGCTCATTCATGGTCTTGAAGTTTAAATGGGATAGCTTCTTGTGTCATAGCCAACTTTCATCTTGACTTGCTTTACTGAGAAGACAAGTAACAGATTCTGCATTAGATGAGTTGAAATCAGCTAGGTACACATTTCCTTTTCTAACACCAGTGAGAACCACTTTGTTGCTTCTTTTATTAGTCACAACACAGGCTTCTGAGTTGAAGGTTACTGAGTTGCCTTTATCACAAAGCTGGTTGATACTCAACAAATTATGTTTGAGACCATCCACTAAGGCAACCTCCTCAATGATGATATTGTCCTTTGAAATCAAGCCATATCCCACAGTATAACCCTTGTTGTCATCTCCAAAAGTAATACTTGGGCTAACTCTCTCCTTAAACTCTGTGAGCAGGGTATAATCACCAGTCATGTGTCTTGAACAACCACTATCCAAGTACCAAAGATTCTTTCTATTCCCCTGCACACATCAAAATCAAATCAAGTTGATTTTGGTACCCAAGTTTCCTTGGGTCCTGCCTTGTTAGCTTTCTTTTTCTGTTTCTTAGGCTTTATTTCATTTGACTTGGGGATATCAGATTCATTCTTGGTCATTTGAGTTGGGCCTTTGAAACCATTCATTGCAACAGAATTATCATGCATATTATTATTAACAGGGAATGGCATGCTATTAGTAAACATGTTATTCCAGTATGGCATGCTAAATGGCATTTATGGCATACTAAATGCAACATAAAAAGGATTAGGTGCAAATGGCATGTTAGCAAACTGTGCATTCATATTCTGTGTAGATATAGCATTCATAGGCATGGGAGACATGGCATTCATGTTTGGAAAGTGAGGTGGCACAGATATGGAAGTAGGCATGGCAAATTTGCAATAAACAGACAGATGATTTACACTACCACACTTGACACAGATTTTTCTAGGAGCATATTTATCAGGTGTGTAGTTATTGTGTTTGTTAATCCCTACTTTACCATTTCTATTATTTTTCTTTTTAGTCTCTGTTTTTACCTCTACCTTTTCAAGTTTGTCACTTAACTGTTTGACAGTCATGTGACCAACATTAGCCTTTTTCCCTTTCTTAACCTGACTCGATTATCCTGAAATAAAGTTCTTGGAAACAGACCCATACTTTTCATTTAACTTAACAAGTTTGGCTTTGCTAATAGGCTTGTTCACAGCCGACGGATGAGGATTTTCATCATTCGATGGATAACCCTTTTTGTTATCCGACGGATGATCCTCATCATCCGTCGAGTCTACATCTGTTAGCACTCCATCTACCAAATTTGGTTCTAGTTTCTCTCTGTTCTTTTTCCAGGCTGCATCACAGAAATACTCAATTCCTTGACCTTTGGTGATTTGAGCATGGATATCTCTGGATGTTTTCCATGCCTTAATCACCTCTTGTTCACGCTCGAGCTGCTTCTTTAAAATTTATTCTTTCTTCAAGGACTCAGTTAATTCCTCCTTGGCAATCTTACACTCAATTCTTAACTTTTCAAAATCAATGAACCGAGACTCAAGCATATTATTTCTTACTCAAAAACAAATTATTTTCTTTGATTTTAGCATTTTCTTTAGTAAGAGACTTAAGTGTAACACGCAAATGATATAACTCTGTAGACATGTCATTTATGGCATCATTACACTCAGCTTTAGATAAATGTGCAAGGTTTGTAGTAATTACCTGATTACTTGAAGAACTAGTTTTTGTCTCATCATACTTGGCCATTAGGGCTAGATTAACATAGCTGACATCTTCATCTTCGTCCAGACCATCTGCTGCCCAATCATTTTCTTGTGTTATGAAAGCCCTTTCCTTTTTTTTGAGCAGTTCAAAGTATTTTTGCTTATAATCCACAGGCTCAAACTTTTTCTTGCTGGAATCTGACTTTCTACAAGGGGTTCTGGTATGGATATTCTGAGATTTTATTAGTACTTTATATGGGATATAAGTGTATGTAAAGATCGTCAGAATCCAAATTCCGAACACTTTGATTTTTCCCGGAAATCCACTAGATACGGAAAGAATTGAGTATAAGGTAACAGGATAAAAAGGATTTAAATTAAAGGATTATGAGAGAGGATCATAAAAGGAATATAATGTATTGAGAAAGGTTAAGGGAACCCAAGTAATAAGATCCCGGGTATGATCCCTCAAACGATAAACGAGAACGAAAGTTAAGCGAACCGTATAACAGATCAGCGGTCATTAGGCAAGCAATTAGGAGTTAATCAAGGAGGTTAGGGAGATGATGTCATCAAACCAACAAGAAGAGGACAAGTGTGGGATGATGACATAAGATTGATGACCTAAGCATGACCAAAAAGGAAAGAAGTGTGGTTGATTATTAACCACACAATTTTACATGGTTAAAAGGGTAATTAAACAAAACAAAAACCTAGCAACCAAGCAAAACAAATCAAAAACACAAAAAACACAACTTCACCTCTTTTTCTCCATTGAAGCTCTCGGCTTCTTTCTTAAGAAATGGGAAGTCCAAGCTCCTTCACTTGCTATTTTACAAGGTAATTATCCTAGCTTCTCCTAGTTAAGTTACATACTTCCTAGGAATCTTAGGTTCAAAATCCTTTCCTAGCATTTCCTATAAATCATTCAAGAAGATGGTGAATAGTACTTTCTTGAAATTAATTTTTGTGTTCTTGATTTCTTTGAAAGATTAAGCTTGTAGGAGGTTAGATTAAGGCTTCCATGGGCATTCCAAGGATCTTTCATGGATTAAAAGCTTCAAGGAAGGTATAACTCTTCATTGTCTTAGCATTTAGTTGTTTGGTATAAATGATTATGATGATGGAATGAGAGATTAAGTGTAGTAGTTGTTTTGTCATGTTGAGATCTTAGTGGTTAAGTGCTTTGTTGATTTTGGAGTTAAAAAGTAGCACTAGTTGTTCTTGATGATTCATGGTATGATTTAGGATTGGTTTAAATGGTTTAAAGTGGTTGATGAGTGATATTAATCTCAAGGTCAGGTTTGCCATCATGGGCATTCTCAAAGAACTGTGATGAGCATTACTTCAAGCATCAAAACCATCTCCAAACTTCAACATTCAAACTTATTACTAAAGGGTGTGAAGATTTATACCTTCCTTGGGAGGTGTTAAGTTGCTAGGAAGCCTTAGGGAGCCTCCTACAAGCTTGATCTTTCCAAAGAAATCAAGAACACAAAGTTAGGCTTTGAAGTTTCTAAAAGTCCGATTTAAAGAACTGTAAAAATGAGTGTCTTACCATGCTTATTTGGAAGAGACTTGTGAACAAGAGTTGTAGGACATCTCAATACCTTTCCAACGAGCTATAGAACACACCATTTGAGTGAGTATTGAAGGAGATATGGCAGTTTGAAGTTTCTGGGTTTGTTTTAGCCGAGAGCTCTGAATATCTTTGCAATTCTCTTTCTTGAGGCTGAATCAGCTGGATCTTTGTAGAGGAGAATAGATCTTGACAGAAGCTTCTTTTCATCAGGCTTGGGTGTCTCATACACAGTATCCATAGGGTTCTTCAAAGATGACTTTGGATAGTTTGCCCTTGGTTTAAGAATTATCTCAGCCTTTGTAGTCTTGATGCTGGAAGATTGTCCTTTCTCCAGATAGTTCATGCTCATCTCATTCACACTGATTGGCTTGACATTAGAGTGATGGATGGTTGACTGAACTGGTTCCTTGAATAATTCAAACTTTTTCTTTATTTCCTCATCAATCTTTTTCCTGTTGATCAGAGTCAACTTTCCTTTATCAGCATCTTTCAAGTTTTCTGCTGCTGCATTAATAAGATCTATACCATCTACAACTGGTGGCTTGGAGATAGTAATTGAAGGTATAATTACTTTGCTGATTTGAACTAGAAGTTTCTCCCCCTCAGTTGCTCCTTTCTCCCCCTTACTTAATTCTCTCTCCCCCTTTTTGTTATCATCAAGCGGAGGAGTTAGGCCTTGTGCTTTAGCCAGTTGCATAAGAAGATTTATCTGAGTCTGTTGATTTTGAAGAAGTAGAGCCACTGAATTCTCAATAACTTGAACTTTATTCTCCAGCTTGGCTATCTTCTTGTCAGAATCTGATTCTCTCCTTAATCTCAGTAATAGATCTTGCATGGTACCATATGGCATTACTGAATCCAGCTTCTCAGAGTTATATGTCTTCAAGTCAGCTATATCTCTTTTCAATTCATCCACACTGAGATTCTGTCTTAAGTGTTGGATCTTCATTAAATGTAAAGAGTCTAGGTGAGCTTGAAGAACAGCCTTGGTACCAGCATCTGAAGCTTCCTGAAGGGCCTGTTGAATAGCTATTACTTGTTTGACCAAAGACACCTCAAATTATCCTGGTGTAGATTCCTTTGCCCATGCCCATTCAGGTAAACTTAAAGCAGAACTTGGGCCTTCAGCTCCCCCTAAGTTCATGCTTCCATCCAAAGAACTAGAGTCATCATCATCAGAATTTACTCCAAATTCTTCAGATGGCTCTCCAGCTTGAGAAGCCATTCTGTTCACAGCAGCTTTATCTCTTTGAAGAGATTCTGTGGTGTGCACTAAATTCAAAGTCTGCTCTGCCTCCACATTGCCCTGAGCAGCCAACAGTTGATAGGCTGAAACAGGGTGAGTAAAAGTGTCAGCATCCAAGGAAATGTTATCAGTTACAGCTTTGTAATGTTGCTGAAATTGTCTTTCCTTTTCAGCATCATCCACAATCATTGACTCACTAGCAATGGATGGTTCCATCCTTATTTCTCCAGTACCTGCCTTTCTCTCATATTCTCTCTTTTGTTGCATCAGGGTCTCCCCACCCTCAAACCCTCACCTTCACCTACTAAGGTGGGACTCCTCTCACTCACTTTTGCCAATCCTGAATGAATGGATTGCTGAGATTCACTCTTTTCCTCTCCTTTTGCCTGGGAACAGCCCAGCCTCTCACTCAATGCACTCTCCTCTCTCAGTCCTAAGAGTGATTGTATTACCACCAAGTCTTCTGCACTCGAAATTATTGAAGTTTGAAGTTGTGCAGAGACACTCGACGGATAAGTGATATCCGTCGGGTGAGTGGTAAAGCTGTCCGACGGATAACTGCTGTTAAGCTTATCCGTCGGGATACAATCACTACTCGACGGATGAGCAATATCCATCGAGAGAGTAGAAATGAATGAGGTGGGAAGAGAAACTATTGTTGACTCTGTGTTGATTGAAGTTATTTGAGGCACAGATGTCACAATAGAATCTGAAAGAATTGGCAAGTGAGCCAACAAATCATCTAAAAGATGATGCTCACTTGCACTAGATTTTGGCTTCCCCAACAGAGTTAAAGAAGGGGAATCAGGAATTGAAGTGTTTATCATGTCCACTTCCAGTGAGTCAGTTGGTGAGTATTGTGTTTCTGTGGCTTCTATTATGAGAGATTTTGGTTGTGACTCCACATTTATTGGAGCCACATCAATCTGAATTTGAGAAGGTGCAGGGACTGTGTCTTTAGCACCAGTTTGCACTAAGTGTGTGCCCTGTGCATCCCCAGTTGTTTTGGATTTCTTCTTTCTAGTGTAAGTTTGAGGTGAGCTTGTGTCCCTAACCCTCTTGGCCTGTGCTCTTGGATAAGAGCTTTGTTCAATAGCCACATCCTTTTGGGAGGATGCAGCTAGAAGTGAGCTTTTGTCCTTTTTAAGCACTGCAGTTTGTTGGGAAACTGCAGTGTGGCTAGGCTGGGATTCACTCAACTCTCCAACCTTATCCTTGGGGTTTCTTTGATGTTCACCCCTTCCCTCACCTATCTTACTCTCCTTCACACTCCCCTCTTTGGCTTTGGTAGATTTTTCAACCGGTACCTTTTGAGAGATACCAGAGGGGGTTTTCTTTAATTTGGATTTAGAAATTGCAGTTGTTTTGGCAGCTTTGGTAGGCAACTGTTTGGTCATTGTCACAGTTGCCATAGCTATGCCTGAAGTCAAAGAAATAGAAGAGATTGGAATAGTTGAGGGTATGGATGAACTTACCTCACTTACCTGAGGTGTCAACATTACAGGAAAATAGAACATTGGCACATCCCTGTGATGGTTGGCTCTGTTCAAGTCTGCAATGATTCTTCTCTCTTGAACCCAACAAGCTAATTTGTTGTTTGGGTTCTCAAGCAAAATCTCTTGACAAAGATGGTTAGCCAAAAGCATAAAAAATCTAGCATAGTAAACATTCTTTCCTCTTTTGGCTAAGTCACCTAATTTAAAACCTAATTCATACACAATAAGGTCACTGAAATTGTAAAATTTGTCTGTAACTAGCATGTATAGCATGTTAAGCATGGAAATGTTCATAGAATCAAAATTACTGATTTTTCCAGAAAAGACTTTAGTTACAACATCACACAAGTAACTCCATTCCTTCCTAAGACCTAGTCTTCTAATTTCACTTAGTTTTGCAGTAGGAAGTGCATAATGAATGGAATTGAGCATATTGACAATATCAGTGTCAGTGTGTGGTGCAGTTACATTATCATCAGGAATCTTGAAACATGCTTTTATTACATCACTATTGATACAGAAATCATTACCTTTGATGGTCAGAGTGATGGTTTTGTCAGTAGAGTTGTAGATTGCTGTTGTCCACATCTCCTCAACAACTTCACAATAAATTGTGGGTGATTCTAGCATGGTAAAACTTAACTTGCAGTTCTTCACGAAGTCCATCATCTTATGATAGTCTTCAGATTGCTGAATCCCCTTATTGACCAAAGCAGTGAAGTTGTTCTTCTCATAGATGAACCCAGTCTGTGACATGATCTTTACTACGGGTGCCATTGTTAGAGAAGAAAATCTTGAAGAGAAAGAGGATTTTTGCTTGAGAGAGAATGAAATAACATAGTTGAATTTGAGAGTGATAAAAGAAAATGATTAGAATGAAATAAACTTTTATACTTTACTCAAAATCAACGGATAAAAATAATAAAGAGAAGTAAATTACCCAATAGAAATTGCCTAAAATAGCCGTTTTAAAATAAACTGTAAAAATTCCACCCATTATCCGTCGTGTAATGCTTACAAACTGTAAGTATACTCGATGGATAATGTTCAGGGAATTAACGGTTAAGATTTAGACACTTCGACAGATGAGGATAAACTGTTATCCGTCGAGCTTTAAAATATTCCAGAAAAGTAATTGATTTTATTTACAATTTGTATATCGACGGATGACTCAACCCGATGGATAATGGTCATCCGTCGAGATGCAAATTTTGACTTATCCAAAATTTCATCCAAGACTAAAAATCAGTTAAATTTCTGGCTACTTTTCAACTTGCAAAATAATTCAGATAAATTCAAGAGTAATTAAGCATACCTAACTCACTTACCAACCTAGAAAAGGTGGATTCATCCAGTGGTTTGGTAAAAATATCTGCAAGTTGCTTCTCACTTGGAACAAAATATAACTCTACAGTACCATTCATTACATGTTCCCTTATGAAATGGTACTTGATGTCTATATGCTTTGTCCTTGAATGTTGCACTGGATTTTCAGTGATGGCAATTGTAACACCCCCAAATCCGGGGTCGGGGATCCGGGTTGTCACGAGTTCCATTTCCCTTAATAGCACCCAATCTTAATAATTAATCAACTACTCTGTATTGTGACCCCACAATAAACACACACACCACACGTTATAGTCTCAGAGATGAACATCCAAAAATAATCACAAGTCATTTTATTCCACAATTATCTTCCAATACACCTTAAAAGGTTTTCTGAATAAATTTACATTTTCTTTGCCATTATTACAATTCATAAATATACATAATCTGATACATCAAAAGTTGAAAGCCTAGCCTATTGGTAGTTCCTACCTCAGCTACAGCGACATTAACGCCTATAGGAAACTGCGGAACGTTTCTTATCCGCTCGCGAATTGGGAGCTTGGTCCTGTTCATCTTGCCTATCTGATGTTGTGTGATGAAAGAAGAAAGCAAGGGTGAGCAGCAAGCCCACCAAAATAATATTTATAATAACTTACAATATATGAGCATTCTCATAGTACTCAAGAAAGTCTTGGTTAAGAAGAAATGAACCAAGTTGATATCTTAATGCGATGAAGTCGCAAAATATTCAATATATATATATATACTTTTCAAAATATTGGAAGTCCTCTTCCATGCATAATACACACAGAGTTCCAGTGTATAACTGTATAAAAATACCGTTACAAGGTGATCTCATATATCTAACCTTGTCTCAACGTTTTTCTGAAAATCTTTGTCATGCATAAGATAATCATTTACTAGATATAAGTTTAAAAGATGGAGTTACAAGATACTCCAATATACTTATATCTTTTCTAAATACTACTTGAACTACCACCGTTCAAGTTATAATTAGTTCAAAAGTTCATCACATAGATGAGACTACAAGATAATACTTGAATAGATTCAATCTTTGAAATATTATTGAATGAAATGAAGTTACGAGATACTTCATTAAGTCCCGATATATATATATACACCTATATATATCTCTCATATATTTCCTGAAAACCTCTTTCATGTAAAGTATGAACAGAGTTACAATATCCAATGAATTTGGAAAGAAAAGAAATTTTGGCATAAACCTGATATCTTGCTGATCAGGCAAAGATACCAATAAGTAACCTTTTCTACTAGTAGATGGATGAATCCCCCACCGGTCATCACCCTGGCCATATAAGGACCTTGTGCTGGACCGCCACCCGGCCTCTTACGCGTTGATGGACTGCCACCCAGCCACTTACACTTTGATAGACCGTACCCCGGCCTGTCGCTTATGCCGACTCAATTAGATGGGCTTACTTCCCGAACGTTGGGTAAGTAATCAATTCATTTGTTTTCTCAAAACAGCAACCACGTTGCGAATGTAAAATGCACCACAGAGCTGGATCCCCCAGGTTTTGAGCGAGTATTTAAATCCCCTTTTAAAGGAAGATCTTAAATATAAAAAAAATGAGTTTTTGGGTCCACTCTAACTTTAAAAATCATTTTGAAGACTCGAAAACATTTTTAAGAATGTTTGGAGTACTGCTGATTTATTAAAATAAATTAGTCCCGATATATTAGAAAATATCTGAATATTATTATTTAAATAATATTCCCATAAAGAATAATCTTTATAAAAATAATTGAAGTAGAAGTTTTAAAACTCTTACTTGAATGAAAATTAAATAATGAAAGATATACTTATACAAAAGTACTATCTTTATTTGAATAATCGAAAATAAGTTTGATTATCGAAACATTATTCTTTAATAAAATAAAGAATATATCTCAGCAAATAATCGGAGTCATAGATCCTCAAATGAATATTCAAATAATATTCAATAAATAAATTAAGCTGAGTCATAAGCCCTCGAATGAATATTCGAAATAATATTCAATAATAAAATAAAGGAGTCATAAGTCCTCGGATGAATATTCGAAATAATATTCAATAATAAAATAAAGGAGTCATAAGTCCTCGGATGAATATTCGAAATAATATTCAATAATAAAATAAAGTTATCGAATAAACCTTATTCGATTAATAGTTTTGAAAACTATAACCATATATATATATAAATATATATATATATATATAATCTACTCGGGATCCTCGACTCCCGGTTTTAGAAAATGTTTTCACCTTTGGGTCCCTATACTAAGGGTATATGCAATTTACCGCTATTCTCTAGCATAGGTATTATCAACTGAACCAACAGATATATATGGCAAGAATACGAAACAGGCATGTATATGTACCATATCACATGCTACAATATATCGCAATAATTTGCTAATATAACCGTCATGCATCTATTACAAGATAATGCATATACACATATACATCACAACAACAGTTATAACGGGTAGAAAACTTGCCTGAGCGACTGGGGGTTACGAATGGCTCGGGACGAGTCTGGTAACCTATAAACAACAAGTAGGTTGGAATTAAACCAAAGTCACTTGTAAATCTATACATTAACCAACTTAGACTCTAATGCTCGCTTTGCGCTTACTGATTCTCTTAAGTCACTCGAGTACCCTCGGCTCCACCATTTTTAATAAATTAACCATTACGAATTTTAAGGCGATTCTTTCGCAAGTGTCTTACCAACTGCCTATTAAACCTTACATAAATGTTTCATACTTCAATTAGTCCTTTAAGGTCTTTAACCTATGTTTCAAAGTAAGGCGAGGGGTAAGGGTTCGTTCGCGAAACGTCGTTACTTAAAACGGCCGTTTCTCCTAAACCGTTCATCGGAATCAAACGAACCACATATCAAAACGAAGCTCGTAACATGAACTATCTAAACATGGCAATGGTCAAAACCTAGCAGTGAGTACAAGGGTTCTGATATTAAGAACAAAAACAGTCTACGGTAAATCGGGCATTACGACGGCTATGTTTACGCGATTTCCCAAATTTAAACCATTCCAAAACAACCACCAATCAATCCCAATTCACAACCCAATCAAAACTCCATCCATCCTACATCATAACAGCCCCAACAACTCCACATTAACAATTTAAACTTATTCCCCACATGAACTAAAAGCTTTACTTAGGTTCCTTAACTAATTATCAAGATTTACAACCCCAAAAATACCACAAAACCAACTAATCTCTACAAACTCAACCAAACTTTAAACAATCAAGCATCATGCTTCACATATGCTATATCAATCATATTCATTCCTAATTACTCAAAACTAAAGCTAGGGTTTAGAGTTTATACCTTCCTTGGAGAGTGGAGAATCAAGAGAATGGCTTGGAATCACCCTTAAAGTCCTTATCCAAGCTTAAACTAAACAAAACTTGAAGAACAAAAATTTTAGTTCTTGAAAAACACTATTCACCATCTTCTTCCATGATTTATTGGAAGAGATTGTGAAGGAATTAGAAGCTTAAACTCATGGGATAGCTATATCTATGTATAAGGAACCTTAGATAATTACCTCATGATTTAACAAAGCTTGGATCTTGGTTTTGGATTTTTCTTTCCTTTGAAAATGGCAAAAGCCGAGAGCTAGGAAGAAGGAAATGAAAAGTTTGTGTTTTTTTTGGTGAAAATGAAATGTTTGGCTTGGTTGGTTGATTATTGATTTGTTTTGTTTTTGGTTAATTACCTAATTAACCTTGATTTTGTGTGGTTATAATTCAATTACACTTCCTTCCCTCCTATGTCATGCTTATGTCATCTTGTGGTGTCATCCTTCCCTCTTTGTCCTCTTCACATTGGTTGGATGACATCATCCCCTCTAATCTCTTTAATTAACTTCCTAATTGTTTGCCTAATGACCGCTGATCTGTTATACGGTTCGCTTAACTTTCGTTTTCGTTTATCGTTTGAGGGATCATACCCGGGATCTTATTACTTGGGTTTCCTTAACCTTTCTCAATACATTATATTCCTTTTATGATCCTCTCTTATAATCCTTTAATTTAAATCCTTTTTATCCTGTTCCCTTATACTCAATTCTTTCCGTATCTAGTGGATTTCCGGGAAAAATCAAAGTGTTCGGAATTGGATTTTGACGATCTTTACATACACTTATATACCACATAGAGTACTAATAATATCCCAGAAGACCAATAACAGAACCCCTACATAGTGTGGCATGAAAAGTTTTCTCATTCAGCAAAACACTATTCATAAGGGTTTCAAAAATTTCCAAAAAAATTGGGGTTATTACAGCAATTGCACTTGTGTTGTCACAGAAAATAGGAATCCTTTCAACTTGCAAACCATAGTCTAGCAATTGATTTTTCATCCATAAGATCTGTGCACAGCAACTGCCAGCAGCAATATATTCAGCTTCAGCTGTAGAAGTAGAAACTGAATTTTGCTTTTTACTGAACCAGGACACAAGCTTGTCTCCTAAAAATTGACAGGTTCCTGTTGTGCTTTTTCTATCAATTCTGCAACCTGCATAATCTGCATCAGAATAACCAGTTAGATCAAAATCAGAATCTCTAGGATACCAAATGCCAAGTTTTGGTGTTCCTTTGAGATATCTGAAAATTCTCTTAATAGCTATCAAGTGAGACTCTCTAGGATCAGCCTGAAATCTAGCACACACACATGTAGCAAACATTATATCTGGCCTACTAGCTGTTAAGTACAAAAGTGAGCCAACCATGCCTCTATAACTTGAAATATCCACAGACTTTTCAATAGTGTTTAGTTCAAGCTTAGTTGCAGTGGCCATGGGAGTTTTTGCAGATGTGCAATCCATTAGATCAAACTTCTTTAAGAGATCAAAAATATATTTAGTTTGACTAATGAATATTCCATCACTAACTTGCTTAACTTGTAACCCAAGAAAGTAAGTTAGTTCTCCCATCATACTCATTTCATACTTGCTTTGCATCAGTTTGACAAACTTTTTACAAAGTTTCTCATCTGTAGAGCCAAAAATAATATCATCTACATAAATTTGAACAAGTATGCTAGAGCCATTAACATTTCTAAAAAATAAAGTTTTATCTACAGTGCCTCTTGTGAAGTGATTTTCCAAAAGGAACTTTGATAAAGTGTCATACCAGGCTCTAGGTGCTTGCTTCAGTCCATAAAGTGCTTTCAGTAGATAATAGACATACTCTGGGAAATTTGGATCTTCAAAGCCAGGAGGTTGACTTACATACACTTCTTCCTCCAAATATCCATTCAGAAAGGCACTTTTGACCTCCATTTGATAGACCTTGAAATTGGCATGGGCTGCATAGGCTAAGAAGATTCTGATGGCTTCAAGTCTTGCAACAGGAGCAAATGTTTCATCAAAATCTATCCCTTCTTGCTGACAATAGCCTTTAGCAACCAATCTTTCTTTGTTCCTTACTACTATGCCATTTTCATCCATCTTGTTTCTGAATACCCATTTGGTGTCTATTGGATTCTTTCCTGTAGGCTTGGGTACCAGCTTCCATACTTTATTCCTTTTAAATTGGTTTAGCTCCTCCTGCATAGCTAAAATCCAATCAGGATCTAACAAGGCTTCTTCTACCTTCTTTGGTTCTTCCTTAGACAGGAAGCTGATGTATAGACATTCTTCTTGAGTTGCTCTCCTGGTTTGAACTCTGGAAGAAACATCACCAATAATCAGTTCAAAGGGGTGATCTTTTGTCCATTTTCTTGGTTGAGGTAGATTAGCCCTAGATGAAGAGACCTCAATGTTGTCTTGATGTGTGATTGAGTTTTGATTGCTAGAAACTCCCCCTGAGTTTGTGGATCTTTGATTTGAGATTGGGGTACTTTCTATGGGTGATCTGCCTTGACTTCCTGCTCCTTTTGATAACCCGACGGATGGTGAATTTTGAGTACCGACGAATGAGGCAGGTTGTCTTCTGACGGATAATACAGATTGCCTTCCGACGGATGAAGCATTATGTAACTCGACGGATGTTGAGTTTTGTGCTTCATTTGTGGTAGATTTGTCTGCATTATCCTTAGACACTATTTCTTGATCACTCTCATCATCACTTTCATCACTAACCATCTCAACATTGTCAAATTTGAGGCTCTCATGGTAATCTCCATCTATTAGTCCTTCAATCTTTTTGTCATCAAACACAACATGTATAGATTCAACAACAATGTTGGTTCTTAGATTGTAGACTCTATATGCTTTACCAACAGCATATCCAACAAAAATTCCTTCATCTACTTTAGCATCAAACTTCCCATTTTGATCAGTTTGATTTCTCAGAATATAGCATTTACAGCCAAAGACATGAAGAAAGTTTAGAGTTGGCTTCTTGTTCTTGAACAATTGATAAGGTGTCATGCATCTTGCTTGATTAATCAGAGAGATGTTCTGAGTGTAGCATGCAGTGTTTACAGCTTTAGCACAGAAATATGTTGGTAATTTTGATTCTTCAAGCATTGTCCTTGCAGCTTCAATAAGAGATCTATTTTTTCTTTCCACTACTCCATTCTGTTGTGGAGTCCTTGCTGCTGAAAACTCATGCAAGATCCCATTTTCCTCACAAAATGCTCTCATGACATAGTTCTTGAACTCAGTTCCATTGTCACTCCTGATTCTTCAAACTTTGAAATCAGGATGATTGTTAACTTGCCTTATGTGATTGATGATGATTTCACTAGCCTCATCTTTGGACTTTAGGAAAAAGGTCCAAGAGAACTTTGAGAAATCATCTACAATTACCAGGCAAAATCTTTTCTTTGAGATTAACAATACATTGACTGGTCCAAACAAATCCATGTGAAGCAGTTGTAGAGGCTCTTCAATTGCTGAATCAAGTTTCTTCCTGAATGATGCTTTAATCTGCTTCCCTTTTTGGCAGGCATCACACAGTCCATCCTTTGTAAACTCCACCAGAGGAATGCCTCTAACTAGCTCTTTCTTTACCAGCTCGTTCATGGTCTTGAAGTTCAAATGGGATAGCTTCTTGTGCCATAGCCAACTTTCATCTTGACTTGCTTTACTAAGAAGACAAGTTACAGATTCTGCTTTAGTTGAGTTAAAGTCAGCTAGATACACATTTCCTCTTCTCACACCAGTGAGAACCACTTTGTTGTTTTGATTATTAATCACAACACAGGTTTCTTTGTTGAAGGTTACTGAGTTGCCTTTATCACAAAGCTGGCTGATACTCAACAGATTGTGTTTGAGACCATCCACTAAGGCAACCTCTTCAATGATGACATTGTCCTTTGAAATCAAGCCATATCCCACAGTATAACCTTTGCTATCATCTCCAAAAGTGATACTTGGGCCAACTCTCTCTTCAAACTCTGTGAGCAGGGTAGAATCACCAGTCATGTGTCTTGAACAACCACTATCCAAGTACCAAAGATTCCTTCTATTTCTCTGCACACATCAAAATCAAATCAAGTTAATTTTGGTACCCAAGTTTCCTTGGGTCCTGCCTTGTTAGCTTTCTTCTTTAGTTTCTTAGGTCTTAACTCATTTGACTTAGGAATTTCAGATTCTTCCTTAGTCATTTGGGTTGGGCCTTTGAAACCACTAGATGCAACAGAATTATCATGCATGTTATGGCTAACAGGAAATG
Source organism: Apium graveolens (assembly GCF_009905375.1). NCBI lineage: Eukaryota > Viridiplantae > Streptophyta > Magnoliopsida > Apiales > Apiaceae > Apium > Apium graveolens. The sequence goes on along the minus strand of NC_133648.1, from coordinate 21,138,096 downwards.
GCATGCTTGGTGCAAACATGTTATTCCAGTAAGGCATGCTAAATGGCATTTGAGGCATATTGTATGCAGCATAATATGGATTAAGTGTAAATGACACATTAGCAAATTGTGCATTCATGTTCTATGTAGGCATGGCATTAACAGGCATGGGAGGCATGGCATTCATGTTAGAGAATTGAGGCTGAACAGACATGGGAGTAGGCATGGCAGATTTGCAATTAACAGACAAATGATTTACACTACCACACTTGACACAGATTTTTCTAGGAGCATATTTGTCAGGTGTGTAGTTATTGTGTTTGTTAATCCCTACTTTACCATTCCTATTGTTTTTCCTTTTAGTCTCTGTTTTTACCTCTATCTTCTCAAGTCTGTCACTTAACTGTTTGACAGTCATGTGACCAATATTAGCCTTCTTCCCTTTCTTGGCTTGACTTGACTCTCCTAAAACAAAGTTCTTGGAAACAGACCCATACTTATCATTTAGCTTGGTTAATTTGGCTTTGCTAATGGGTTTTCTTACAGCGGACGGATGAGGATTTTTATCATTCGACGGATAACACTTTTTGTTATCCGATGGATAGTCCTCATCATTCGTCGAGTCTACATCTGTCAGCAACCCATCTACCAAAATAGGTTTTAGTTTCTCCTTATTCTTTTTCCAGGCTTCATCACAAAAGACTCAATTCCTTGAACCTTGGTGATTTGAGCATGAACATCTCTGGATGTTTTCCATGCTTTAATCACCTCTTGTTCACTATCGAGCTGCTTCTTTAAAATTTCTTCCTTTTTCAAGGATTCAGTTAATTCCTCCTTGGCAATCCTACACTCAATTTTTAGTTTCTCAAACTCAACAAACTGAGACTCAAGCACATTATTCCTCTCACTGAAAAACAAGTTGTTTTCTTTGATTTTAGCATTTTCTTTAGTGAGGGACTTAAGTGTAACACGCAAATGATACAAGTCTGTAGACATGTCATTTATTGCATCATTACACTTAGCTTTAGATAAATGTGCAAGGTTTGTAGTGATTACCTGTAATATCCCGTAATTTTTAGAATTAGATTATTAATTGAATAATAGAATAAAAAGATTAAAATTAGATAAGGACTAGGATTTAAAATTGAATTAGACTAAAGGGCCTAAAATTTGGATCCAATTCTAATATGGATAACTTGTAGGTTAAGATATGGGGTTTTGTATCGTTATAAATACACCATATTCGTCTTTCTCGTTTTTTATATAAGAATTCGTAGGGCTCTTCTCAGCAAAAATCAGCAGTCTTGTAAAATTCGTAGAAAATTCATCGTAAGTCGGAATTCAGTGATTCTGGACTTTTCGGAAAGATCTTTTCGTTCTCCACAACTTTTGTGTTTTGTGTTTTTCAAGATAACATCGTTTAGAGGGTCAAAAAAGGCTAAATTCAGATCTGGTCAGATTTTGAGGTAAGTTTTCGATCGATCTTGCTAGTGTTTTTAAAATTGTGTGTTGTGCGTTTATATTTGATTATCAAAACTTGGGCTAAGTGATCATATATTTGATATTATTATGTGATATAGAATATGTATCGATGTATATATGTGATGTCTAGACGATAATTTGAGATCTTTGATTTGTGCCATGGTTTGTGAAAATATCGAATAAGAACTTAGGACCGCAGTCACCGGATTATAGTGACAGTTTTCAGAAAATTTAGGACCGTTATCACCGGGTTGTAGTGGTCTTGGCATGAGTTATTGATTTTGGAATTATTGTTGTCTATGTGCCATGTGTATTGTGTGTATCGAATAAGAATAAGAATAAGAAAGTGTATGGAAAGTGTTTGTTTCGTATATCGTATCGTATAGATTATCGTATTTTGTTATATGTGTGTGTGTTACTTGGCCTACTAGTTGGATCGATTGGTCTCTTGCTGGGCTGTATAGCTCATTCTTACAATTTCAGGTTTCGCCTAAGAGTTCGAGTTGGATAGCATTGGAGTTCGAGGATCTTAGTATTGGAGTAGATTGACTTTTGGACCGCTTCCGTTAGCTGCGCCTTTGTAATTGAATTTTGGATTAATAATTGTATTAGAATTTAGTTTTGTATTTAGAATTAATAGTCCGGAAGTGCGGGCTGTTACAGTTGGTATTCAGAGCAGGCTGTCTTTCGGAGTGTATTAGGTATGGGACTAGTACATTCCCTAGGATTCGATCTTGTGGACCATAGTTTGACCTTTGGTAGATCAGGGGGTAGATGTGTCTCGAACTTTAGGATTGTTGGGAATTTGGGGACCAAATTCTTTTTAAGGAGGGTAGTATGTAATATCCCGTAATTTTTAGAATTAGATTATTAATTGAATAATAGAATAAAAAGATTAAAATTAGATAAGGACTAGGATTTAAAATTGAATTAGACTAAAGGGCCTAAAATTTGGATCCAATTCTAATATGGATAACTTGTAGGTTAAGATATGGGGTTTTGTATCGTTATAAATACACCATATTCGTCTTTCTCGTTTTTTATATAAGAATTCGTAGGGCTCTTCTCAGCAAAAATCAGCAGTCTTGTAAAATTCGTAGAAAATTCATCGTAAGTCGGAATTCAGTGATTCTGGACTTTTCGGAAAGATCTTTTCGTTCTCCACAACTTTTGTGTTTTGTGTTTTTCAAGATAACATCGTTTAGAGGGTCAAAAAAGGCTAAATTCAGATCTGGTCAGATTTTGAGGTAAGTTTTCGATCGATCTTGCTAGTGTTTTTAAAATTGTGTGTTGTGCGTTTATATTTGATTATCAAAACTTGGGCTAAGTGATCATATATTTGATATTATTATGTGATATAGAATATGTATCGATGTATATATGTGATGTCTAGACGATAATTTGAGATCTTTGATTTGTGCCATGGTTTGTGAAAATATCGAATAAGAACTTAGGACCGCAGTCACCGGATTGTAGTGACAGTTTTCAGAAAATTTAGGACCGTTATCACCGGGTTGTAGTGGTCTTGGCATGAGTTATTGATTTTGGAATTATTGTTGTCTATGTGCCATGTGTATTGTGTGTATCGAATAAGAATAAGAATAAGAAAGTGTATGGAAAGTGTTTGTTTCGTATATCGTATCGTATAGATTATCGTATTTTGTTATATGTGTGTGTGTTACTTGGCCTACTAGTTGGATCGATTGGTCTCTTGCTGGGCTGTATAGCTCATTCTTACAATTTCAGGTTTCGCCTAAGAGTTCGAGTTGGATAGCATTGGAGTTCGAGGATCTTAGTATTGGAGTAGATTGACTTTTGGACCACTTCCGTTAGCTGCGCCTTTGTAATAGACACCTCTGTAATAGACTTTTTAATCAAGAAATTGTATTTGCTTTTAGTTTCGATTTCAGAGTTAATGGTCCGGAAGTGTGGGTTGTTACATTACCTGATTGCTTGAGGAACTTGTCTCTGTTTCATCAGACTTGGCCATAAGGGCTAGATTGACATAGCTGGCATCTTCATCTTCATCCAGGCCATCAGCTGCCCAGTCATTCTCCTGTGTAATAAAAGCCCTTTCCTTTTGTTTGAGTAGATCAAAGTATTTTTGCTTGTAATCTACAGACTCAAATCTTTTCTTACTGGAATCTGACTTTCTACACTCATTTGCAAAATGCCCTGCCAAGCCATATTTGAAACACTTGAATTTTGATTTATCCGCCATGTTTCTATTTGGTTTGGCAGCTCCAAAGTTCTTTTTGAACTTGAGCTTGGCAAATCTTCTTGAAAGGAATGCTAGGTGCTCATCAATGTCCTCCATGTCATCTTGGCTCAATGAATCTTCATTTTCTGCAGCTAGCCCTTTACCCTTGCTTTCACAGGCCTTTGAAGTTGATTCCACAGCTTCCATCTTCACTTCCTTCTCCTTATCCAGATCAGCAACTAGTGCAATGGATCCTCCTTTTTTCTTTCCTCTCTCCATTCTTTCATCCTACTCTATTTCAAGCTCATAGGTCTTCAGAATGCCATACAGTCTCTCCAAAGTAAACTCCTTATAATCTTGTGAGTTTCTCAATGAGACTGTCATTGGTTTCCATTCCTTTGGAAGAGATCTGAGAAATTTCAGATTGGAGTCTTTAGTTTGATAGACTCTTCCATGCAATTTAAGAGCATTTAGTAGCTTTTGGAATCTACTAAAAATGTCAGTGAGTGACTCACTTTCTTTATTGTGAAAATGCTCATATTGCTGAATCAGGAGCTGCATTTTATTTTCTCTTACTTGCTCAGTACCATCACAGATTATCTGTATTGTGTCCCAAACTTCCTTGGCAGTCTTGCAGTTGATAATGTTATCAAACATATCTGTATCAACACCATTGAACAGAATGTTCATGGCCTTTTTATCTTTCTTGACTTGTTCAATATCAGGATCAGACCATTCATGCCTTGGCTTTGGAACAGATGGTTCATTTCCTGTTGCAGCTCTCATTGGAACATGAGGGCCTCTTTCTATGCAGTCCACATAGGCCTCATCTTGATAAAGCATATGAAGATGCATCTTTACCTTCCAATGATGGTAATTATCTTTATCAAGAAAAGGAATCTTGACTCCAACATCTTTCTTGTTCATCTTGCTGAATTGTTTTGATCTTTAAACTCTTTGTAGATTAAGAGCTTGCTCTGATACCAATTGTTAGTCCCTTAACAATATAGCAAGAATTACAGAAGGGGGGTTGAATGGAATTCTTGAACCTTTTTCTTGAAATAAAAATGTTCAACTCGATTATGGATATATTTGTTTTGATCAGCACAATGCGGAATGTAAACTTGAATGAATCAAAACATAAGTAATTAAAAACACGAGTCTTTAAAAACTTTCTGGTGGATTTAAACAATTCCACCAAAGATATATATAATATATCGAGAGGACTCTGTGTGCAGAAATGCTCACAGCTGCTTACAAAGTAGAACTCCTGAGAATACAGGAAATGCTAAAGATTGTGCTTAAAAAGATTTCTCTGTTTGTGTGTTTCTCAGTTATCTCAGTTGTTTTTCTATTTGCTACTCTCTTGGTTTATATATTACCAAGATTACAAAGTCAAAAGAACTGAATAAATATAAAATCTAACAGTCTTGATCTTTGCTGCTTTTCGTCCTCTATTACCCAGTTAATGGGCTTCCACAGTGTGTTTGTATCCAACTCGACGGCTGTGTGTCAGCTTTCACTGTTCAACTGATGTTTGAATCTTGATATGATCATCCGTCGACTTTCAGATCATCCGTCGATGACTTAATTGATCATCCGTCGACTGCTATGTTAAACATCCATTGATAGTCATTTGATCATCCGTCAAAGCTTTGTTAATCATCCGTTGATAGTCATTTGATCATCCGTCAAAGCTTTGTTAATCATCCGTTGGTAGCTATTTTGGCACTTGACTTCATTTCACTTATACAGAATTACAAGACATTGCTTATGTACAGTTAATCAACCTATTCTGCATATCTATTTAAAGTCAACATGACTTATATGCTACTACAGATTCTATACAAAGGTGCATACAACACTGTGCTACAAACTTATTATTACATAAGCTACTCACTCGATGGATAATAAGTTAATCATCCGTCGGGACTAAAACTCTTATCCGTCGAGTGCTACATAATTTCACTAAGTAAAATCTACTTAGACATTTGGTTTAAGTGATCATCAAGTACACAACATATACACAACACAAGGATTGTTTTGGTGTGTAGAGCATCAACAACCGATTCCTAGAACTCCCAAAATCATTGATTCTTTGTTCTTGAAGAAATATTTTACCCCCAAAAATGTTCTTGATTTTTGTTTTTAATAAAATAAAATGAAATAAAATAATGAATGAGGCTATTTATACTTTTTGAAAAATAAATACCCCAAAATAAATTAAGGGTATTTTTATCTTTTAATAAAAATAATTAGGCCCCAAAATAATAATTACGGGGAATTATTTTAAAACGAAAAAATATAAAGTTCGTATCAAAATTCCCCAAAAATTGTGAATAATTTAAAAATGCAGAAATACTGGGTAATTGAAATACACATAATTTTATAAAAATAAAAACGTAAATTTTGTGGGATTTAACGTCCCGGTGGGTCCCGGTCCGTTGATTTTTTGAAAACTGAAACGATACCTAAACTAACAGAAAACCCCAAAAACACATAAAATACACCCAACACACATAAAACGAGATAAAACGAATAACGCAAATAAACACACGTCCAAATTATGGATCGGTTCATATAAAACACATAACCAGTATCTCATTGGATCATATCAAATCCGAAAATATATTACTTAGTCGCTAAGTTACTATAAAAATGATACAATTTTATACCAGAATTGGATAATTATCAAAACCGGGCTTTTTATAAAATACTTTATACAAAACTAATGTAATAATATCCCGTCTTTCGGTAATACGGGTTTTGTTGTTTTATTAAAATGATTATTGTATCGAAGATTTTACGCCGGGATGCGTAAGGGTCAAACCGTAATCCAGATTGAAAAAGTCAAAACACGGAAAATGTCCGCAATTACCAGATTTGGTTAGAAAGGAGTTTTCGGAAGAGTTTCGGGTTATAAAAATGTAAAAGTGGTTAAGGTTGGACGATTCTCGGCTTTATAAAATAATTTTTAATTACTCAAAAAATAATTAATAAATCAATAAATCATTATAAATTCATATAATAGTCCAAAAATTACCGGAAAAATATCATAATTACCTATATTTTAATCTGCACATATAAAAATTAGAATACTCACATAATATCACATATAAACACCCAAACATTAATTTCAATTATCTTTTAATTCACTAAAATTCACATAAACAACTTCAAATAATAATAATAATATCTGAAAATATGGGATATTACAGGTTTATTTCCTAAACCGATGTTAAACATGTATTATAACATCAGTTTTAGTCTAAGAAACAATGTGAAACTTCTACTTTAACATCGGTCTTATTTTGTTTTACTTTTATGTACTTGCACAAACCGATGTGTTTTAACATTGTAGACATCGTTTTCTTTCCAATAATTCGATTTAATTTGTTGGTTTAGACATCGTTTTTAGTTTTAGTAGGTGATGTGTTTTTAGTTGATTCACATCAGTTTTATAACAAGAACCGATGTTTGAGTTTTTATTTTTAAAAAATAAGCCTGTGCATTTGTGCATAAACCCAGAAAAAGCAAAAACAATATCAAATGAACATCCAACAAACAATACCAAATTATATACTAAATCAACATGTCTACAACCAAAATCCAACCGCATTCTCCGACAACCAACATTTAACCATTCCGATGTCCAACAAACAACCAACATCCATATCTACAACCAAAAACCAATCCACCCATCCATATTTATCTCCATATTCCAGCTAAAATTCATACAACTTAATATTTACGTCTAAAATTTACCAATATAAGAGACCACTAAAGTTTGCAAAAGCATAGGGTTCCCTTACTAGTTTGCAAAAATCAAGCCATTAAAAACTTCATACCAACTTCAGGATACATTCTGCAGCCTCCATTCGCACCTCGTCAAGCTCGTCCGTCGTATAAGACAAACGGGTCTTGGCCGCCCAATAATTTTTAATAAATGTGACAAGGAATTAGCACATGAATTATGTAGAACTGTTTTTTTTAACAGTTAACACGTGAATTAGATATACGTTGGTTCTAAATGTCATTTCTCTGTCGAAAATTATTTCTTTCATATAGCGCAGGATGATGTAGCCGCATTCATGACCACCAGGCTGTTTGGGCGATCCATTTACAAAACAAAAAAATCAAAGTCAGAAGCAAAGAAAGGGGGACTTCTCCAATCTAGAGAAACACTGACTAAATGCAAAACTTACAACAAGATTCTTTGTTTTTGCAGGCTTATTTCCCCTTCCAGTTTCGGCATTAAAAGTTTTTATTGCGCTATGTGATAGAATGACACAATGTCAAAAAAATACCTAAAAATAATCTACAAGCATATATATCAAAACCGAAACATGTTCACGTAGAGATTACCTTGACAATGATTTTTCCAACTTAGGAAAATGATGCGGATGAGACAAAGGATTGCAGATATAAATGTCACCCTCCCATATTATGACTAAAATCCAATGTTGACTATTTTTTAAAACAAATATAATAAAGTTAGAATGTGCGGAAAAAAATTACCTAAAAATTAATTGTAACAAAGTAAAAATTTACTTCTCGTTATGTGGCAGAAAGAATACACGATCAACATTCCCCTCTTTCAACCGATTGACAATGTAAGATTCAAAACCTTTGTTGAAGGAAAATGTAACACCAGGATCACAGAAGGCAAACAGATCTAAATCATCATTCTCAGTGACCACGGTATGCAAGTAGCTAAAAAAAATGGGCTCATTAGCGTATGTATTTATGCAGAATAAAAGAATAAAAATAAAACTATGATTACGCCATGTATGCCGCTATTGTAGATTGTCTGATCATGCCATACTCTAACAAGGCAATTATATTTTCATGCAAAATAAATATTATTTTCTGAAAGTTTTCATGCAAAATAAATATTGTTTTCATACTCTAACAAGGTAATTATATTTTCATCCAAAGACCTCTGCATTGCACGGAATCGGCAAAGAGGCCCCAGTAGCTTTCATGAAAGTTTTCGCATGTTTGTATAACAAACTGAAGCAACTCGACACGTTCTTATGTGTCTTTGCCCTGTCAAATTCTTCTTGCAGGCATATCGACTCACTTTTTGCTTTTGACAAAGGTATTTCCTTAACCTTTTTCTAAAATTAATTAATAAATCATTTATTAAATATAGAAACCCCTTTTTTGAACATAATGTGAGAAATTATTGGCATCAACATACCTTTTTAATTACAGTCGGGAAGATTACCATGTCCCGAGGCCATGCTAAAAGTGAGCCAATAGCTTGGCAGACCATTTCACCACGTACGGGTACGGGAACCAAGGCTTCTTCTTGGATGCTGCCGTCCACCAAAATATGAACACATCCAGCTGGCATAGGCACTCCATGTATTGATTTGTTCATATCTGAGTCTTCCAAAACCATGCCAAATGCAACCTTGTTCTTAATATTGTCCACAGTCAGCTCACATTTTTTTCACCCTACATTTATAAGGGAAGACAGAAAATAAATAATTTATGCAAGCATGTGTTGTGTGCACTATCACATATTGATACTAGTACATGCTTCTTACCTTTGGGTTAGATGGATCTTTATCAAAAGCAATACATTCGTCATCTTCAGCCACCAACAATTCCTTCGCAACAGTTAGTTTTACACCTTCATCAAGGATTCCATGACAGATGTTGCTTTCTCAGATAAATTTGGAAAAAATTGACCTTTAGAGCTTCAATCTGTGTCGTGAATTCCTTCTTTAATCTATCCATCTCAGTATCCCTCTGTCGATCACGGTCCATCAACTCAGCCTTTGTAATTCTTGTTCGTTTCTCCTTAGGAAAATTTAAAAATAATGTTGGGGTGACGAACCCTCCAACGCCTCGAACCCGTCCTGGAATGTTCAGGAGTTTCCAGGGCCGTGCTCAACACATCTACAACACCCAATGGTTGAAATTCTCCATTTTCCATCTTCTCCAGCAAGGTATCCTGTCAACAGAAAATAGGAAAACAAAAAGTAAAATTACTTGCTTCGAAGCTTGTAAAATCTACTAAAATATTTTACTTACAATTTTGGCATTTATTTCTTCCACTTCTTCGTCATATGTCCCATCTTTCTTCTTACGGCCCTTTTGCTAAAAAATTGCCCTATCTTTATTCTCCCCAGGCTGCAACCTCCCTGCTTTTATCTGTTTAAAATATAGAAATAATTAAAATCCATGAAAAATAAACAAAAAAGCAGACAACATTGATAATCACTTACTTCCTCATCTTGTAAACCGATATACCTTTTCCTCAACATATGGTGTGGATATTTCCGCTTTTTCACCCGCTCGCTCTGATCTAAGCAATGGTTGTAGCAAAATACCAGTTTTTACTTGCACCTCATAATTAAATAAAAAAAATATTTATAAAAATTTTATACCTCCCACTTCTTCGAAATCCTATCTGCAACACATTTTTTCCAAGCATCCTTGCTCACATAGGAATATTTCTTTAGAGGTTTCCTGAGCTTTTTCTTCTGTCCAACAAACGGCATGACATAGGCGGAAGTCAACAGAGTTTTGAATTGCCTCCACTTCACTCCTGCCAACTTTAGCACCAAAGCCTCACATTCGGGAGGAATTTTGAATGTACTCTGAAAACAATTAAAAAAAGATTTAACAACAATTAAAAGCTGAAGAACATGTACAATTAAAAGCCTAAGAACATGTACAATTTTTACCTCAACATCAGACCGTAAGTTGGCTTTTAATTCCCGATCCACCTTAGGCCAGCTTGCAATATCGATTGGAATCATAGTTCTAGCTAGCATCCCAATGTAGGACTGAAAGTTGTTTCTAGTATCTCCTTCAGGCTCTCCATACATATTGCATCTGACTTTAATTTTCTTTCCCTGAGCTTTCTTGATCACAACTTTGTACATTCTTGAAATACCTCGCACAGATCCATACCTCTGTTTTGAAGTTTCAGTACTGGTTGCTGGTTGAGTTTCGGTTTCATTTGGTGTTCCTTTTGGTCCTTCAGACTGGCCACTGGCAGGTCCATAATTTTATAAAAACAATCCAATTCGAACATAATAACAGAATAAGCAATAATAATCAATAACCAGAATCATCAACAACAATGAGTGTTTAACAATGAAAGGGTTTCAATCCTTGTAAGGATCAATAAGATAATTTCAAAGCTTGGATGCTGGATAATGAAAGAATTGGATAGCAAAAGAATCAACAGTTCACTTTGTGGGTGGATCCATTCTCAATTTGCCTTATATGATCCAGAAGAATTTCTGGAGTTTCATCCTTCCTGTGTAGAAAATAAACCCAAGTGTATCTAGTGAAATCATCAACAATTACAAGTGTGTACCTTTTCTTGTTGATGGACATTATGTTTACTGGTCCAAAGAGATCCAAGTGTAACATATGATATGGCTCAGTAATAGAGAATTATGTTTTGCTTTTGAAAGATACTCTTCTTTGCTTAGACTTTTGACAAGCATCACAAAGACCATCAGATAAGTATAGCATATTTGGTAATCCTCTTACTAGCTCCTTCTTGTCAAGTTCATTAATTGAATTGAAGTTGAGATGTGAGAGCTTCTTCTGTCAATTCCAGCTCTCATCTATTGATGCCTTAGATATAAGGCAAGTAGCTTCCTACTCAAGACTTTCTTGTAGCCTTGCTTCATACATATTTCCATGTCTGTATCCCATCAAGACAATCTTCTCTGACTTGTTGTGAACCACTTCACAGTGAGAGTCATAGAACATAACATGATAACCTCTGTCAGTGATTTGACTGATGCTTAGAAGATTATGCTTCAGTCCTTCCACCAGAGCTACATTCTCTATTGCCACCTTTCCAATTATCAAGTTGCCATATCCCAGAGTGTGTCCTACATTTCTACCTCCATAAGATACAACTGAGCCAACCTTCTTCTCAAACTCTGACAGCAGGGATTTATTTCCAGTCATATGTCCTAAACATCCACTATCCAAGACAAGAGTGTTTTTCCTGTTACCCTGCAGTCAGAAGAGCAATTAATTAGAAGGATTTTTAAGGACCCACACTTGTTGGGCCCTCTTTTTGGATAACTTAAGCCTTTGTGATTCAGAAATACTTCTGACAGTTTTTCCTTTATCAGGATTTGTCTTGTCATAAGTAGATTTAGTAGAACTGGAAGAATTGAGTACATAAGTAGTTTTATTGAATTTAGGCAAAGGTTCATAATAGTTGTGATACAGCTTATGATAGGAACTACATGTGTAAATTGAATGCCAACAACTACCACAATGAAACAAGGATTTATGGTTTATAAAATACTGATCTACCCCTAACACCAGACTCAGGAATAGCAGTTTTCATTTTCTTACTCCTCTTGCAATCAATAGCAAGATGATTAGTATTACCACAGTTAAAGCAAGTTTTTCTAGGAGCATTGGGAACAAACTTATAATTAGAATCCTTGGAAATACCTTGCTTACCATTTCTGTTCCTTTTAGGACTTTTAACTTGAGGTTTGTGAGTAACCTCATATAATTTCTTTTTCAATTGTCTTTTAGACAAAAGTCCTATATTCTTTTCTTTCTTAATGATTTCCTTGTTTTCCTTTCTTTGAGATTTATCTCTTACTGACTTTCCTTGGGATGCTGATGTTGAACCCTTTTCAAAGGTAGATTTGGGTCATCAGCTTCTGAAGAGATAAACTTTATAGGAGTCTTAAGGGTAGTTTTATTTTCATTGTCAACATCCTTAATTTCATCTACATAACCAAGACATTCTTTCTAGTTTTTCTTAGAGATCATCTCATGAACCTTTTTGCCTGAATTAGTCCAGGCTTTAAGGGTTTTCCTCTCATTCTCTAATTCATTCTCCAACACACTATACTTAGCTTCTAGTATCTTTACTATATGTTTAGCTTTCTCACATTCTTTCTGAACTTCAATCTGATTTACTAAGTCAGACTCCAACTGATCATTTTTAGACTTTAAGATTTCATTTTCAGATAACAACCAATTGTTCTCCAAAGTCTTGTTTTTAAAATTTTTATGTAGAGACTTAAGAATAGATTTCAGTTTAGATATAACTTCAGTATCAAAAGAGAAGAAAGAAGTTGATACCTTAGAATCAGAGGAAGCAGGAGCATCAAAGCTAGCCATCAGTGCATAGCATGTTTCTTCATTTTCAGAATCAGTGGAGTCCATCCAATCCTTGCTTGATGTAATCAAGGCTTTGTTCTTCCTTTTATCATGTTTTATCTTTTTGCACTCTGTAGCAAAGTGACCAGGTTCATCACAGTTGTAGCACTTGATTTTTGACCTTTCGACTTTTCCAGCTTTAGAGTCCTTCCCTTCTATTCTTCTAGATGACTTCCTTTCTCCTCCAGTGAACTTTTTCTCAAAGCTTCTATTCTTCTGAGACTTTCTGAATTGCATCTTCTTAAAGCCCTTAACTAGCAATGTAGCCATTTGCATGATATCAAAATTTGTCATGTTCTCATCAGTTTCAGAATCAGTATCATCATCAGGATTTGATGATGAATCATCAGTATCTGATTCTGGCAGATTGTTCTTTTTCCTTGCAGCTTCAACAAACCTTTCTTTTGAACTTTGGCATTCACTTTCAAAGCAACTGATTTTCCCTTATTGATTTTCCTCTCTTTCCTTTGCTAAACTTCCAGATCATGAGTTCTCAGCATGCTATAGACTTCATCCAGGGTGATTATTTCCAAATCATACTGATATCGTACGATTGAAGTCCGAGTCTCTCATTCCTCATTTAAGGCTCTCAGAAACTTAGTGTTTGAATACTCCCGATCATACACTTTTCCCACCAAGGATAGATTGCTGAGAATGGTGAGAAACCTGTTATAGATGTCGGTGAGGCTTTCATCAGGTTTGGACTCAAAATGTTCATATTCTTGAATTAGAACAGCCCTTCTGTTCTTCTTGATGGCCATGGTTCCTTGATATTGAGTTTTAAGAGCATCCCAGATTTCCTTGGAAGTCTTTTAGGCTATAACCCTGTTTAACATCACATAATCAAGACTGTTATGCAAAATGTTTCTTACCTTCGCATCTTTTAGCACAACAACTTTCTCTTCTGGTGTCCACTCACTCTTCTCCTTCAACTGATAGTGTTCAGCAATAGTAGGAGTTGCAGGCACCAGTTTTGTTAACATGTAGGGTCCATCATTGATTACATCAAGATAGTATGGATCTGTAGCCTCCAGGTGCATGAGCATCTTCACCTTCCATGTAGGATATTCAGCCTTTTTCAGAATGGGGATTTTAATACTTTCATACTTGTTCGGAGACATGTTTAGATCGCTTCTTATTGTAAATTTATCAGTTTGCTATGATACCAATTGGTGTCCAGTAATGATATAACTGTTTAAGGGGGGTTGGATACAATTGTATTAACGTGTCAAACAATTATAAAAATATAACAGTTCTTTATATTTCTGATAAAAACTGTTACAAACTCTCTCAAGAAATACTGATGTTCTTGAGAGCTGCTAGGTCGTACAATACTCGAGTTAATCACTATGTGATGACCTAAACTGTGTTTATATAATACATAGATGCTACAAATCAGTCTAGGATATGCATTATCAATTACTAACTGAAAATGATACATATCTTTAACTGAATATACAAAGTCGTATCACTCAGAACGAACAGATATCTATCCCTCAAAATAAGGAACAGACTGTGTTCAGATGCTGATGTTCTGCAGATACTGATGATGCATCAAATCCTGATGGCACATCAAATCCTGATGACATCTAAAATAGTTAGATCCTGAGCTCCTCCTGATCATTGAGAATCAACACGTAACAATTAAGATTTTGGTTAAATATCTGAGAAATGTTGAAACCATGTTGCCCAAAATTCAAATCAACACTAGAGATAACTTGGATGATGATGAGCAGAAGAAAGATGAACAAAAACCTTCTGGCTCAAATCCAAGTCATTCTAGCAAAGCAGCCGGTAGCAAGGTGGTTGAGAAGAAGAAAGATAAGGAAGAAAAGAAGGGGATATATGATAGAAAGAAAAGAAATAAAGATGGAGAGGAAGGAACAAAGCAAAGGAAAGTCCAAGAAATTCAAATCACTCTAACTCAAACTCCCAAACCTAGCCAGTTAAACACTCAACAAACTCCAACCTCAAAGCCCAAATACCTTTTCAAAAAAACTGCAAATTCCCTACTCAAAATACCAATCACAACCATCCATGTCTCTTTAAAGAAAATCTTAAATCCACCTTCATTCAATCCTCCAATCAAGACTCACTACAAAACTGTTGGAAGAAAACCAAAGAAAATTCAAACTAATGATGATGTCATCTAGAACTGCTTTTCTACCTATAACTGAGAGCATAACAGATGATGACTATCACCAACAAATAGCTGAGGAGATAGTCAAAGTTTGGGTTATCTCTCTGAGAGAATTCAGAATCTACTACTTGGATGGCTCTTTCATTTTGATGAGCAGAGAAGTAATGGAAACATTTTCAACCACAGAATTGAAGAGAGTGATAAGCTTGATGAAGGATAATGATACTAGTATAAGAATGTGGAAGGTTGTGATGTCTGAAAGGCTGAGAGAAAGGAATGAAAGGCATGCAAGGATAAAGGTTGAGAGAGAAGAAAGGGAAAGGCAATATGCCAAGGAGATTGAAATGTTTGAACAAAGATCAAATGAACTCAAGGCAAGGGAGTTGAGTAGAATTTTAAAATATGGACATTTTCTAGAACATTCAAGTTGGCAGATTTTCAAGGTTCAGGGTTAATTACCTCAACAATTACTCATTGGAAGAATGGCTCAAACTGGTGGAAGTATTAAGAAGAACATAAATTATTGAAAAACTTCAAGTGCTAGTAAATCTTAAGGACCTCATTAGGAAAGAACCTGGTTATGAGAAATTCACCTGATGTCTGTAATTTTCAACTGATGCAATTAATCAATGTATGAAAAGTGTATTTGTATTTCTATCAATTTTATTGTATTTGATTTTAGCTTAGGGTTAGTCTTGTTATCATGTATGAATTTGTGATAAATAATCTTCTTACAAATTGGGGGAGATTGTTGTGCAAAACAATGCCAGTATAATAACAAGACTAAGTCACATTGACAACCCTAAAATTAAGTTGTCTGATAATCAGTTTGTTTTCTGTAATTGTATTCCTTAAGTCTATAAAAATGTTTAGTAGATTAGACTGAGGGATTTTTCTGTGAACAGTTTCAAGCTAAGGAATAAAACTCTGGAAGAAGATCAAGTCCTCATCATGCCTCATAGAAAAGATATAAAAGCTTGGAGTTGAATAATGTTGTTCTAGAAAAATGTTCTAAGTCAAGATATCGACAAGTCACAGATCAAGGTTTATCGAGAAGTCATTCGAGTAGTCCAAAATGACTTTTAGAGAAGTCCAAAATGACTTATAGAGAAGTCTTAGAGATATCGACAAGTCAAATTAAGATGTAGAGAATTGGAGATGTCGACAAGTCAATTATGCATGTAGAGATATCAAAGATATCGATAAGTCAAATGAAGAGTGTAGAGAACTGAAGATATCGACAAGTCAATTATGCATGTAGAGATCTCGGAGATATCGACAAGTCAAATTCTTCATGTAGAGAACTCAAGATGTCGACAAGTCAAAATCTTATATCAAGAACTAGAGATCTCGATAAGTCAATTCACGTATAGAGAACTGGAGACCTCGACAAGTCAAATATACTTATAGAGAACTCAGAGATGTCGATAATTCATTATACTTATCGATATGTCACTTCTCTATAGAACAAATGGAGATCTCGACATACTATCTCTAATTTAGAATACGGACAAGTTCAAGATTATCATTCAATAAACAATTCATTCACTGAATTGTAAAGTCTACAAAATCAGCTTGAAGAATAAAAGATCAAGGGTCAAGATTCACTGAACAAAGGATTATCACAGACCTGCAAGATTCTGCACCAAAAAAAATAGACATGGTTGCTTTAGAAATTGGTTGCGTACATTTTAGTGCAAGTTTTTGTAAAGCTGTATTGCTAGTCTATAAAGCATGCACGGGTACTTAGTTCACAGAAACAAACAGATCTAGATTTTCTTATATTCTCTCAAGATGGAAGCTGAGTTCTTATTGTCTTAAGAACAAAAATTTGTAGCAAGACAAACTTAATTAATACAATTAACTGAGTTTTTGATATTGTGTGTTCTATGTGTTTTTGTGATACATTATATCTCTACAAATATTATCCGTTTTGTTCACCATAATCCAAAGAGTTTAAAAATAAAAATAAAAATCCAAGAAACACATTCACTCCCCCCCCCTTTGTGTTACATTTCTGAGCATTCAATATATAACAAATACCTAGTGATCAAATTTTATATATCGGGGATGATTTTAATGGTCATATTGGAGAACAATCTGATGGCTATGTTGGTCTTCATGATAGTTTTGGATATGGTATAAAGAATGAAGGTGGGTTTACTCTTTTAGAATTTGCATTAGCTCATGAATTAGTAATAGTTAATTATTTTTTTAAAACGAGAGATGTTGATTTAATTACTTTTAAGAGTGGAGGTTGTAGCACGTAAATAGATTATTTTATTAGGAGAAAAAGTAACAAAAATTACAAAGATTATAAAGTATTTCCGGATGAGATGTGTGCTATGTTAGTGTATACTGAAAATATTTATTTGAAGTATGTACATTTATTTATGGCCAGTTTATTTGAGAATCATTTGAATGTTTACATGTTGTCTAATATTATATATTGTGAACAATCTAGTATCAAATGGGATACAGAATATTAGATTGTTAAATACGGTTATATAATATAATAAGGTTCACAGCACAGGTGGTGTTGGACAATCCACTGGTATGGCTGTAGTATTATTTAGATTAGTTTATATTGACTAATAAATAATACTAGTATACTTTGTGTATATTGAACAGGATCAAATTTAGAATTATTCCCTTAATACTGATTAAGAAGGAGAACTAAGATTCTATGTTATTATTAATGCTTAGGTTCTTAATCCGGAAATAGTAATTGACACGTGTATATTATTTACATGCTTTGATTTATATATGAAATAATTCTTTTGAATTATATCATTTTATTTTGGGTGATGGAATTATATACATGGTGGATATTATTTATTGAAGGAATCCATGTCCTGATAATATTTGGGTTAATGATGTCCCCTTGAAAGCTCAAAAAGATTTAATTATGTGAAACCCTGCAGGTGAAATTTATTTTGGCATAATTAAATAAAGGTTGAGTGGATGATCAAAGATAAAAGATATTAATTAAATAAATTATCAGTAATTTATTTAATTAATGGACATATGATATTTTAAACATGGGGAATTTAATAAGCAAATAATATTGGAACCGAATTAATTAAATTACGGTATTAGGAAAGGTAGTGCAAATATTAATTCTTTAGTGGATTGAATTAATATTTAATTACATTAGGCTAGGCTCAAGATCTAATTAGAAGGCCCAGCCTAATTATCCATGGTCCCTATTGTAGCCTATATATATTCTTATTCTCTTCTTGCTTGGGATTGTGTGAAAACATATTGTAGCCACCAAGGAGCAAGAAGAGAGGATAACTTGAGAAGACGGAGGCCACACTTCACTCAAGGGAATTTGGGAATACAATAGAAGAGCGTGGAATCAACCATTAACAAGGTAATCCTCTTTTCGTAATCTTTATCGTAAAATGTAGTAACATCCTAAGTCCGTGGTTCCCAACAATTGGTATCAAGAGCCTGGTAATGGGTTCTACGTTTTATGATATAATGTCCATGTCGTAATTATATATGCGTGTCTATAGTGTTTTGCTTGTATTGGTTTTGATGCAGGTTGTTAATCCACTATTATGGCCATGTATATTATAATTATGTGTTTGGATCCCACGTGGTTTAATTGTGGTTAATTTTTATTTTGGTTTCCACGTGGTTTAATCATGGTTGTAATTTACACGAGGGTTGATCGTGTTAGAATAGATTTTACAAAATTAGTTTTGTATTAGATCTATTTTTTTGTAATTGTTCCGGGTATTTTGTAATAGTTATGTGCGATCGGAAATCAATTCCGGTAGTTTTTTGTTCCGCTGTGCGATTACAAGGGGCTGCTGTTGATGTTTGGATTGAACAAAATCAAAACAAAACTCACAGAAAAGCAACAGGCGCGCGGCTGCCGGGGCTGCTGGGGCTGTTGGGTCTGCTGGGGCTGCTGGGGCTGCTGGGGGCGTCGGGACGCGCTTGGGGCAGATTTTTTTTTAGAGCTGGATTTTTTTTTCAAGGGCCATAATAGTGGAAAATTTATTTTAATTTTTTCCATTAAATTTTAATTATTGCTTTAATTTATTGATTATGTGTGTCGTTAATTATGTGTGTAATTCTTTTAAAATTGCATGTTTAACTTAATTAGGACGACATGGACATAAAATTTATTTATTGCTTTAATTAAATGTTATATGTTGCTAAAATTATGTGTGTATTTTGAATGCATGATTAGACATAATTATAACAACATAGGGCCCCATTTAATTTTAAAATTCCTCAATTTTAATAAAAAAAATTCTAAGTGGGAGAGGGAATTAATATGAAATTAAATCCCATGGTCTCCATTATTGGTTGTAGGTAATTTAACATAAAGATGAATATAAATTATATATACGTCACCCATCGTGGCATATAATTTATGGTGTCTAGAATGTTATAGAAATTACTAGAACAAACTTCTTAAATTAATAAATTTTGAAAGGAATAAATACGGATTTTCTTTATTTCTGATTTGGGGCGATTTTGTCAAAAACGGGTTCATCGAACTTGTAAGGCTGTGGGTTTTAAGTAAGACCGATGTGACTCCTCCACTACCTGGAAATCAAACCATTGATGAATATTGAATTAAAGTATTCTATTCAAGGCAAAATTACGAATATTGGAAGGTATACACGCCACCCATCGTGGCGTACCAAGTTCCATAGATTTCGAATAATTTAAGATTTGATGATGGTATACACTTAGCTATGAAAAATAATATAGTCCACTCCAACGTGGCATATTGTTTAGTAATAGGACCGAAGTAACATTTAAACAAAATTAGGTGGTATACATGTCACACATCGTGGCGTACCAGAAGCTTATGGTGTTTAGATGTTAGTGCATTAAATTTTAATAATTTAGATCTTAATAATTAATGCACCCTTATTTATGTGATGTTTTTATGCATGATTCTCAGGATAAAATGGGCTTTAATCCACTATTCACCATACTTAAAGATAACAAACTTACCGGACCTAACTATATTGAATGGAAACGAAATTTGGACATTGTGTTGACTGCTGAGGAGTACAAGTTCTGCACTTATGAACCCAAGCCTGAACAGCCTGCTGCTGATGCTCCTGAAGATGAGAAAGAGTATTATAAACGGTGGATTAAGGCTGATGAGATGTCGCGATGTTACATTCTGGCAGCAATGTCGGGTGTTTTGCAGCATCAACATCAGTCTATGGCCACTGCTTCGGATATGCTCTTTAATCTCAAGGAACTTTTTGGAGATCAGAATAGGCCTGCTAGGCAAATAGCCATGAAGGCTTTAATGAACACTCAGATGGCTGAAGGCACACCTGTAAGGGATCATGTTCTCAAGATGATGTCGCATCTGAATGAGATAGAGATCCTTGGTGCTGAACTTGACGGGGAAACCCAGATTGATATTATCCTTATGAGCTTGTCCAAGAGTTTTGAGCAGTTCCGCTTGAATTACAACATGAACAAGAGGCAGTATAGTCTCGCGGAACTGCTGACAGAACTTCAGGCAGCTGAAGGATTATTTCGGCAGAGTGTTCAAGTGAATGTGGCTGAGAAAGGTTCTTCCTCTAAGCCGAAAGGTATTAAGAAGAAGAAAAAGGCTCAGACACAGAAAGCTGTGAAGGCAGTGGGAGTTCAGGGTGGTGTGAAAAAGCCTAAGGGAAAGTACTTCAGATGCAAACAGTCAGGTCACTGGAAACAGGATTGTCCTCTTCCTAAGAAGACAAACAATACTGGTATGTCTCTTTCTCTAGTTACAGAAACATTTATAGCGGCTATATCTACGAGCACTTGGTGTGTAGATACAGGAGCCACTGATCATGTTTGTAATTCTATGCAGGGGTTCCAACTATCCAGAATGCTTAGAGATGGTGAGATATACGTGTTCATGGGAGATGCTACGAAAGTAGCTGTAGTTGCAGTAGGAGTTATTCATTTATCTTTTGGTTCTGATAGGATTTTGGTTTTGAACAATTGTCTTTATGTACCTTCTTTTAGAAGGAATTTAATTTCGGTTTCTAAACTTGCTTTGGATGGTTATAATGTTTGTTTGGATCGTAATATTTCTATTATGATGAATAAACGAATTATATGTTCTGGTACATTGCAAGACAATTTGTATATAATTAATCCTAGTCAACCTGCACTGCAACTGCAATTTAGGGAATTGAACAACACATCTTCTAACTCTACTAAAAGAAAGGAACCTTCTAGTTTGAACCAAACATATCTTTGGCACTTGAGATTAGGTCATATTAACTTGAGGAGGATTCAAAGACTGGTAGTAGACGGGCCTTTAAGCTCATTGGCAGTGGAGCCATTTCCAGTTTGTGAATCCTGCTTGGAAGGTAAAATGACTAATAGGCCTTTCAAGGCAAAGGGGAATAGAGCCAAACAAGTATTAGAATTGGTTCACTCTGATTTATGTGGACCCATGAATATCCAAGCAAGAGGTGGTTATGAATATTTCGTCACTTTCATTGATGATTATTCTAGATATGGGTACGTTTATTTGTTGCACCGTAAGTCTGAGTGCTTTGATAAGTTCAAAGAGTACAAAGCTAAAACGGAGAAGCGACTTAATAAAAGTATCAAGTCACTACGATCAGATCGTGGTGGCGAATACTTGCTTGGAGAATTTAGGGAATATTTATCAGAAAATGGGATAGAATCCCAGTTAACTGCACCAGGCACACCCCAGCAGAACGGTGTAGCAGAGAGAAGGAACCGGACTCTTTTAGAGAGTGTTAGATCGATGATGAGTTATTCGGATTTACCCAAGTCGTTTTGGGGACATGCCTTAGAGACAGCAGCTTATCTTCTGAACTTAGTACCTTCTAAGTCGGTTCCTAAAACCCCCTTAGAATTGTGGACCGGGGATAAACCGAGTCTAAGACATATTCGAATATGGGGTTGTCCAGCACATGTGCTGAACAAGAACGCGACTAAGTTGAAATCTCGTACAGAAGTAAGGTTGTTTGTAGGCTACCCCATGGGAACGAAAGGATATTTATTTAATAGTCCGAAGAATCGGGATGTCATTGTTAGCACCAATGCAAGATTCTTAGAGGAGGAATATATAATGAATCACAAACCCATGAGTAGTGTCGTTTTAGAGGAACTAGTGGGAGAGACAAATAATACCCATGAAGTTGTAGTACAAGGAGAACAACCACAACATAATGTACAACATGTCACTAATACCGCACCAGTGCATCGTCGTAGTGGGAGGGTTGTTCAACAGCCTGATAGATTCATGTTTTTGGGAGAGTCTTCAGACTTGGTCTCTGGTGAACATGATGATGATCCCCGTACATACGAAGAGGCGGCACAAGACAAAGATGCAGATCTTTGGCAAAAGGCGATGGAATCTGAGATAGAATCAATGTATTCTAATCAGGTCTGGGAGCTCGTGGAACCACCCAAAGGTATAAAACCTATTGGATGTAAGTGGATCTACAAGAAAAAAAGGGGATTAGATAAAAAGGTGAAAGCCTGGAAAGCAAGACTTGTTGCGAAAGGGTATACTCAGAAAGAAGGTATCGATTATGAGGAAACCTTTTCACCGGTAGTCATGCTTAAGTCAATCCGTATTCTTTTATCTATAGCAGCTCATCTCGATTATGAGATTTGGCAAATGGATGTCAAGACAGCTTTTCTTAATGGAAGTCTTGAAGAAACCATCTATATGCAGCAACCAAAAGGATTCATTAAGGAATGCCAAGAGCATCTGGTATGTAAGCTTAAGAGGTCTATTTATGGACTTAAACAAGCTTCTAGAGACTGGAATATTCATTTTAATCAGGCAGTCCAGTCATATAGATTTGATCAAAGTCCAAGCGAATCGTGCGTGTATAAGAGAAGTGAAGGTAATGCAGTGGTTTTTCTAGTACTATATGTAGATGATATTTTACTCATTGGAAACAATGTTGAGATGTTGTCATCAGTAAAGGCATGGTTGTTCAAACAATTTGACATGAAGGACTTAGGTGAAGCGACATACATCCTTGGGATCAAAGTTATAAGGGATCGCAAGAAAAGGATGTTGGCTTTATCTCAAGAGCCCTACATTGATGAAGTATTAGCTCGTTTTAACATGCAGAACTCCAAGAAAGGTTTTTTACCTTTTAAGCATGGAGTTGCTCTATCTAAGAAGCAGTGTCCTTCGACACCTAAGGATATAGAGAGCATGAAAGCAGTTCATTATGCTTCAGCATGTGGAAGCTTAATGTATGCTATGTTATGTACGAGGCCTGACATCTGCTTTGCGGTAGGCATGGTTAGTAGATATCAGTCGAACCCAGGTCAGGAACATTGGAGTGCAGTAAAAACTATACTCAAGTACCTGAGAAGGACTAAGGAGTATATGTTAATTTACAAGGCCTCAGATCTATTTCCTTTGGGATATACTGATTCAGATTTCCAATCAGATAGGGATAAGAGGAAATCAACCTCGGGATAGGTTTTTACTTTGGGAGGTGGAGCCGTTATATGGAGGAGTGTAAAGCAGAAATGCATTGCAGATTCCACCATGGAGGTCGAGTATGTGGCGGCCTCTGAGGCTGCCAAGGAGGCTGTATGGTTCAGGAACTTCCTTTTGGACTTAGATGTGGTACCTAATTTTCCTAGGAGCTTGACGGTGTATTGTGATAACACTGGTGTTGTGGCAAATTCAAAGGAACTGCGAGACCATAAAGCAGCTAAACATACTGAACGTAAGTATCATCTCATACGAGGAATCGTAAAGCGATGGGGATATAGTTGTGGCTCACATATCATCAGAAGATAACCGAGCAGATCCTTTCACAAAGAGCTTGCCAACCAAGGTTTTTGACAAGCATTAAAATATTTATTTGAAGTATGTACATTTATTCCTGGCCAGTTTATTTGAGAATCATTTGAATGTTTACATGTTGTCTAATAATATTGTGAACAATCTAGTATCAAATGGGATACAGAATATTAGATTGTTAAATACGGTTATATAATATAATAAGGTTCACAGCACAGGTGGTGTTGGACAATCCACTGGTATGGCTGTAGTATTATTTAGATTAGTTTATATTGACTAATAAATAATACTAGTATACTTTGTGTATATTGAACAGGATCAAATTTAGAATTGTTCCCTTAATACTGATTAAGAAGGAGAACTAAGATTCTATGTTATTATTAATGCTTAGGTTCTTAATCCGGAAATAGTAATTGACACGTGTATATTATTTACATGCTTTGATTTATATATGAAATAATTCTTTTGAATTATATCATTATATTTTGGGTGATGGAATTATATACATGGTAGATATTATTTATTGAAGGAATCCATGTCCTGATAATATTCGGGTTAATGATGTCCCCTTGAAAGCTCAAAAAGATTTAATTATGTGAAACCCTGCAGGTGGAATTTATTTTGGCATAATTAAATAAAGGTTGAGTGGATGATCAAGGATAAAAGATATTAATTAAATAAATTATCAGTAATTTATTTAATTAATGGACATATGATATTTTAAACATGGGGAATTTAATAAGCAAATAATATTGGAACCGAATTAGTTAAATTACGGTATTAGGAAAGGTAGTGCAAATATTAATTCTTTAGTGGATTGAATTAATATTTAATTACATTGGGCTAGGCTCAAGATGTAATTAGAAGGCCCAGCCTAATTATCCATGGTCCCTATTGTAGCCTATATATATTCTTATTCTCTTCTTGCTTGGGATTGTATGAAAACATATTGTAGCCACCAAGGAGCAAGAAGAGAGGATGACTTGAGAAGACGGAGGCCACACTTCGCTCAAGGGAATTTGGGAATACAATAGAAGAGCGTGGAATCAACCATTAACAAGGTAATCCTCTTTTCGTAATTTTTATCGTAAAACGTAGTAACACCCTAAGTCCGTGGTTCCCAACATGCTACACAACATCATTTGTTGGTAATGGATATATATATGAGGTGAAAGATAAAGGTATGAGGTGACGCCACATATTTTTATGGAAAAATCTGAATGGTTAAAGAGTACGGATTTTCAAGAAATGAATTGGTTTGAAACAAAGAAGCTTTGTTGAGGATGATGTAAACCAACTATAGAATCATTTAGCTTCTTCAATTAGGGGTGTGGCTAAAGATATGTTAGGCATCACCTCAGGAAAAATCCATGATCAAAAGGAGGCTTGGTGGTGGAATGAGGATATGCAAGAGCGAGTAAAAGCTAAATAAGGACGCTTTAAGGAGCTTATGTGCTGTCATGAACAAGAGGAATTTGATACAAAGAAAACTTCCTATAAGAAAGCAAAATGTATAATAAAAAGGACTGTTATAGAGGCGAATGATAAGGCTTATGAAAAAATGTATATAGGTCTATCTACAAATGAGGGAGCAAATGGAAAGTGCGAGATTTGGGATTTGTCATATTTATTAAGGATGAATATGCATGCATGTTAGTTAAGGATGATGATATTAAATGTAGATTGTATCACTATTTCAGACAGTTATTATTAAGTCTCGTATAAGTGGAGAGGAGATTGAGTGGGAAACAGTTCGTCAATCACATTATGATTCTAATATACAACTTATAAGTGGTGAAGAAATTGAGCGGGCTTAAGGAAGATGGGTAAAGGTAAAGCCACGGGTCGGACAAAATACCTATAGAGGTATGGTGGTGTTTAGGTAAGGAGGGTGAGCGGGGGTTGGCACGACTCTTCAATCTTATTTTTTGGACTGGTAAGTTACCACATGAATGGAGGCTTAGTATGGTTATTTCAATTTACAGGAATAAGGGTGATGCTCAGAATTGTAGTAATTATCGTGGTATTTAACTTTTAAGTCATACTATGAAATTATGGGAGCGAGTGACTGAAATTAGGCTTAGAATAAAGGTTACAGTGTCAGAAAACCAATTTGGTTTCATGCCTGGTAGGTCGACAAAGGAGACAATTCATCTTCTTAGGCGTTTAATGGAGAAATGTAGAGAACATAGTAGGGACCTGCTGTTGTGCATATGTTGTGTACTTGATGATTTCATAAACAAAACATCTAAGTAGATTTTACTTTGTGAAATAATGTAGCACTCGACGGATAAGAATTATAGTCCCGACGGATAACTCATTATAGTCCCGACGGATGATGACTTATTATCCATCGAGTGAGTAGCTTATGTAATAATGAGTCTGTAGCACAGTTCTGTATACATCTTTGTATAGATTCTGTAAGTAACCTATAAGTCATGTTGACTTTAACTAGATATGCAGAATAGGTTGATTAATTGTATATAAATGATGTCTTGTAATTCTGCATAAGTGAAATGAAGTCAAGTGCCAAAATAGCTACCGACGGATGATTAACAA
This sequence comes from Apium graveolens, assembly GCF_009905375.1. Taxonomy (NCBI): domain Eukaryota; kingdom Viridiplantae; phylum Streptophyta; class Magnoliopsida; order Apiales; family Apiaceae; genus Apium; species Apium graveolens. The sequence goes on along the minus strand of NC_133648.1, from coordinate 21,111,765 downwards.
AGCCATCGATGGATGATCAAATGACTATCAACGGATGTTTAATATAGCAGTCGACGGATGATCAATGAAGCCATCAACGGATGTTCATAAAGTCGACGGATGATCATATATCCAACGGATGTTCATAAAGTCCAACGGATGGTCATATAAAGAATTCAAACAACAGTTGAACAGTGACAACAGGGCACATGCGTCGAGGTGTATACAAATCTACTTTGGAAGCCCATTAACTGGGTAATAGAGGATGAAAAGTAGCAAAGCTTAAGACTTATAGTTTTTATATTTATTCAGTCTTTTTGACTTTGTAATCTTGGTAATATATAAACCAAGAATGTAGCAAATAGAAACAAGTGAGCTGAGATACACAAACAGAGAAATCTTTGTAAGCAGAATCATTAGCATTTCCCTGTATTCTCAGTAGTTCAATTTGTAAGCAGCTGTGAGCATTCTTGCACACAGAGTTCTCTTGATATATATAATATATATCTCTGGTGGAATTGTTTAAATCTACCAGAAAGTTTTTAAAGACTCTTGTTTTTAATTACTTATGTTTTGATTCAATTAAGTTTCTATTCCGCATTGTGCTAATCAAAACACTTATATCTATATTCAAGTTTGAACATTTTTATTTCGAGAAAAAGGTTCAAGAATTCCATGCAACCCCCCTTCTGTAATTCTTGCTATATTGTTAAGGGACTAACAATTGGTATCAGAGCAAGCTCTTAATCTACAAAGAGTTTAAAGATCAAAACAATTCAACAAGATGAACAAGAAAGACGTTGGAGTCAAGATTCTTTTTCTAGATAAAGATAATTACCATCATTGGAAGGTAAAGATGCATCTTCATATGCTTTCTCAAGATGAGGTCTAAGTGGACTGCATAGAAAGAGGCCCTCACGTTCCAATGAGAGCTGCAACAGGAAACGAGCCATCAGTTCCCAAGCCAAGGCACGAATGGTCTGATCCTGACATTGAACAAGTCAGGAAGGATAAAAAGGCCATGAACATTCTGTTCAATGGAGTTGATGCAGACATGTTTGACAACATTATCAACTACAAAAATGCCAAGGAAGTCTGGGATACTATACAGATAATCTGTGATGGCACTGAGCAAGTTAGAGAAAACAAGATGCAGCTCTTGATTCAGCAATATGAGCATTTTCACAATGAGGAAAGTGAGTCACTCACTGACATTTTTAGTAGATTTCAAAAACTACTAAATGCTCTTAAGTTGCATGAAAGAGTCTATCAGACTAAAGATTCTAATCTGAAATTCCTTAGATCTCTTCCAAAGGAATGGAAAGCAATGACAGTCTCATTAAGAAACTCACAAGATTATAAAGAGTTTACTTTGGAGAGACTGTATGGCATCCTGAAGACCTATGAGCTCGAGATAGAGCAGGATGAAAGGATGGAGAGAGGAAAGAAGAAAGGAGGACCCATTGCACTAGTTACTGATTTGGAAAAGGAGAAGGAAGTGAAGATGGAAGCTGTTGAGTCAACTTCTAAGGTCTGTGAGAACAAGGGCAAGGGGCTTGCAGTAGAAAGTGAAGATTCATTGAGCCAAGATGACATGGAGGACATTGATGAGCACCTAGCATTTCTTTCTAGGAGATTTGCCGAGCTCAAGTTCAAGAAGAACTTTGGAGCAGCCAAGCCAAATAGAAACATGATGGATAAGTCAAAATTCAAATGTTTTAAATGTGGCTTGGCAGGGCATTTTGCAAATGAGTGTAGAAAGTAAGATTCCAGTAAGAAAAGGTTTGAGTCTGTGGATTATAAGCAAAAATACTTTGATCTACTCAAACAAAAGGAAAGGGCTTTCATTACACAAGAGAATGACTGGGCAGCAGATGGTTTGGATGAAGATGAAGATGTCAGCTATGAATGGCCAAGTCTGATGAAACAGAGACAAGTTCCTCAAGCAATTAGGTAATTACTACAAACCTTGCACATTTATCTAAAGCTGAGTGTAATGATGCCATAAATGACATGTCTACAGAATCATATCATTTGCGTGTTACTCTTAAGTCTCTTACTAAATAAAATGCTAAAATCAAAGAAAACAACTTGTTTTTAAGTGAGAGGAATAATGTGCTTGAGTCTCAGATTGTTGATTTTGAGAAACTAAGAATTGAGTGTAAGATTGCCAAGGAGGAATTAACTGAGTCCTTGAAAAAGGAAGAGATTTTAAAGAAGCAGCTCGAGCGTGAACAAGAGGTGATTAAAGCATGAAAAACATCCAGGGATGTCCATGCTCAAATCACCAAAGTTCAAGGAATTGAGTCTTTTTGTGATGAAGCCTGGAAAAAGAGCAAAGAGAAACTAGAACCTAATTTGGTAGATGGTTTTCTAACAGATGTAGACTCGATGGATGATGAGGACTATACGTTGTATAACAAAAAATGTTATCCGTCGAAAGATGAAAATCTTCATCCGTCGGCTGTGAGCAAGCCCATTAGAAAAGCCAAACTAATCAAGCTGAATGAGAAGTATGGGTCTGTTTCCAAGAACTTTGTTTCAGGAGAGTCAAGTCAAGTTAAGAAAGGGAAAAAGGCTAATGTTGGTCACATGACTGTCAAATAGTTAAGTGACAGACTTGAGAAAATTGAGGTAAAAATAGAGACTAAAAGGAAAAACAATAGGAATGGTAAAGTAGGGATTAACAAACACAATAACTACACACCTGATAAATATGCTCCTAGAAAAATCTGTGTCAAGTGTGGTAGTGTAAATCATTTGTCTGTTAATTGCAAATCTGCCATGCCTACTCCCATGTCTGTTCAGTCTCAATTTCCTAACATGAATACCATGCCTCTCATGCCTGTTAATGCTATGCCTACACAGAACATGAATGCACAGTTTGCTAATATGCCATTTGCACCTAATCCATATTATGCTGCATACAGTATGCCTTAAATGCCATTTAGCATGCCTTACTAGAATAACATGTTTACACCAAGCATGCCATTTCCTGTTAGCCATAATATGCATGATAATTCTGTTGCATTGAATGGTTTCAAAGGTCCAACCCAAATGACTAAGGAAGAATCTGAAATTCCTAAGTCAAATGAGATAAGACCTAAGAAACATAAGAAGAAAGCTAACAAGGCAGGACCCAAGGAAACTTGGCTACCAAAATTAACTTGATTTGATTTTGATGTGTGCAGGGAAACAGAAGGAATCTTTGGTACTTGGATAGTGGTTGTTCAAGACACATGACTGGTGATTCTACCCTGCTCACAGAGTTTAAGGAGAGAGCTGGCCCAAGTATTACTTTTGAAGATAACAGCAAGGGTTATACTGTGGGATATGGCTTGATTTCAAAGGACAATATCATCATTGAGGAGGTTGCCTTAGTGGATGGTCTCAAACACAATTTGTTGAGTATCAGCCAGCTTTGTGACAAAGGCAATTCAGTAACCTTCAACAAAGAAGCCTGTGTTGTGACTAATAATCAAAACAACAAAGTGGTTCTCACTGGCGTAAGAAGAGGAAATGTGTATCTAGCTGATTTCAACTCATCCAAAGCAGAATCTGTAACTTGCCTTCTCAGTAAAGCAAGTCAGGATGAAAGTTGGCTATGGCACAAGAAGCTATCCCATTTAAACTTCAAGACCATGAATGAGCTGGTAAAAAAAGAACTAGTAAGAGGCATTCCTCTAATGGAGTTTATAAAGGATGGACTATGTGATGCCTGCCAAAAAGGGAAGCAGATTAAAGCATCATTCAGGAATAAACTTAATTCAGCAATTGAAGAGCCTTTGCAACTGCTTCACATGGATTTGTTTGGACCAGTCAATGTATTGTCCATCTCAAGGAAAAGATTTTGCCTAGTAATTGTAGATGATTTCTCAAAGTTCTCTTGGACACATTTTCTAAAGTCTAAAGATGAGGCTAGTGAAATCATCATCAATCACATAAGGCAAGTCAACAATCATCCTGATTTCAAGGTTAGAAGAATTAGGAGTGACAATGGAACAGAGTTCAAGAATTCTGTCATGAGAGCATTTTGTGAAGAAAATGGGATTCTGCATGAGTTTTCAGCAGCAAGGACTCCACAACAGAATGGAGTAGTGGAAAGGAAGAACAGATCACTTATTGAAGCTGCAAGGACAATGCTTGAAGAATCTAAACTACCAACATATTTCTGGGCTGAAGCTGTAAATACTGCATGCTACACTCAGAACATTTCTCTGATTAATCAAGCAAGATGCATGACTCCCTATCAATTGTTCAAGAACAAGAAGTCAACTCTAAACTTTCTTCATGTCTTTGGCTGCAAATGCTATATCCTGAGAAATCAAACTGATCAAAATGGGAAGTTTGATGCTAAAGCAGATGAAGGAATTTTTGTTGGATATGTTGTTGGTAAAGCATATAGAGTCTACAATCTAAGAACCAACATTGTTGTGGAATCTATACATGTTGTGTTTGATGATAAAAAGATTGAAGGACTGAAAGATGGAGATTACCATGAGAGCCTCAAATTCGATAATGTGGAGATGGTTAGTGATGACAGTGATGATGAGAGTGATCAAGAAACAGTGTCTAAGGATAATACAGACAAATCTACCACCAATGAAGCACAAAACTCAACATCCGTCGAGTTGCATAATGCTTCATCCGTCGGAAGGCAATCTGTGTTATCCGTCGGAAGACAACCTGCCTCATCCGTCGGTACTCAAAATTCACCATCCGTCGGGTTATCAAAAGGAGCAGGAGGTCAAGACAGATCACCTATAGAAAATTCCCCTTTCTCAAATCAAAGATCCAAAAACTCAGGGGGAGTTTCTAGCAATCAAAACTCAATCACACATCAAGACAATCATGAGGTCTCTTCATCTAAAGCTAATCTACCTCAACAAAGGAAATGGACAAAAGATCACCCCTTTGAGCTTATCATTGGTGATGTTTCTTCTAGAGTTCAAACAAGAAGAGCAACTCAGGAAGAATGTCTATACAGCAGCTTTCTGTCAAAGGAAGAACCAAAGAAGGTAGAAGAAGCTTTGTTGGATCCTGATTGGATTTTAGCTATGCAGGAGGAGCTAAACCAATTTGAAAGGAATAATGTATGGAAGCTGGTACCCAAGCCTAAAGGAAAGAATCCAATAGACACCAAGTGGGTTTTCAGAAACAAGATGGATGAAAATGGCATAGTAATCAGGAATAAAGCTAGATTGGTTGCTAAGGGTTATTGTCAGCAAGAAGGAATAGATTTTGATGAAACTTTTGCTCCTGTTGCAAGACTTGAAGCCATCAGAATCTTCTTAGCCTATGCAGCCTATGCCAATTTCAAGGTCTATCAAATGGATGTCAAAAGTGCCTTTCTAAATGGAGATTTGGAGGAAGAAGTGTATGTTAGTCAACCTCCTGGTTTTGAAGATCCAAATTTTCCAGAATATGTCTATTATCTTCTGAAAGCACTTTATGGACTGAAGCAAGCACTTAGAGCCTGGTATGACACTTTATCAAAGTTCCTTTTGGAAAATCATTTCACAAGAGGTACTGTAGATAAAACTTTATTTTTCAGAAATGTTAATGGCTCTAGTATACTTGTTCAAATTTATGTAGATGATATTATTTTTGGCTCTACAGATGAGAAACTTTGCAAAAAGTTTGCCGAATTGATGCAAAGCAAGTATGAAATGAGTATGATGGGAGAACTAACTTACTTTCTTGGTTTGCAAGTTAAGCAAGTTAGTGATGGAATATTCATTAGTCAAACTAAATATATATTTGATCTCTTAAAGAAGTTTGATCTAATGGATTGCACATCTGCAAAAACTCCCATGGCCACTGCAACTAAGCTTGAACTAAACACTACTGAAAAGTCTGTGGATATTTCAAGTTATAAAGGCATGGTTGGCTCACTTCTGTACTTAACAGCTAGTAGGCCAGATATAATGTTTGCTACATATTTATGTGCTAGATTTCAGGCTGATCCTAGAGAATCTCACTTGATAGCTATTAAGAGAATTTTCAGATATCTCAAGGGAACACCAAAACTTGGCATTTGGTACCCTAGAGATTCTGGTTTTGATCTAACTGGTTATTCAGATGCAGATTATGCAGGTTGTAGAATTGATAGAAAGAGCATAACAGGAACTTGTCAATTTTTAGGAAACAAGCTTGTGTCCTGGTTCAGTAAAAAGCAAAATTCAATTTCTACTTCTACAGCTGAAGCTGAATATATTGCTGCTGGCAGTTGCTGTGCACAGATTTTATGGATGAAAAATTAATTGCTAGACTATGGTTTGCAAGTTGAGAGAATTCCTATTTTCTATGATAACACAAGTGCAATTGCCATCACTGAAAATCCAGTGCAACATTCAAGGACAAAGCACATAGACATCAAGTACCATTTCATAAGGGAACATATAATAAATGGTACTGTGGAATTACATTTTGTTCCAAGTGAAAAGCAACTTGCAGATATCTTTACCAAGCCACTGGATGAATCCACCTTTTCAAGGTTGGTAAGTGAGTTAGGTATGCTTAATTACTCTTAAATTTATCTGAGTTATTTTACAAGTTGTAATGTAGCCAGAAATTTAGTTGATTTTTGAGTCTTGGATGAAATTTTGGCTAAGTCAAAATTTGCATCTCGATGGATGACCCTTATCCATCGAGTTTAGTCATCCGTCGATATACTACTTGCTAATAAAAGTCAATTATTTTTCTGGAATACTTTATGTCTCGACGGATATCAGTTTATCCTCATCCGTCGAATTGTCTAAATCTTAGCCGTTAATTCCCTGAACATTATCCATCGAGTATACTTACAGTTTGTAAGCATTACACGACGGATAAAGGGTGGAATTTTTTACAGTTTACTTTTAAACGGCTATTTTAGGCAATTTCTATTAGTTAATTTACTTTACTTTATTATTTTTATCAGTTATTTTTGAGATAGTATAAAAGCTTATTTCATAGCAATTGTTTTCTTTTATCATTCTCAAATTCAACTGCTTTTATTTCATTCTCTCTCAAGCAAATATTCTCTTTCTCTTCAAGTTTTCACTCTCTAACAATGGCACCTGTAGTAAAGATTATGTCTCAAACTGGATTCATTTATGAGAAGAACTACTTCACTGCTTTGGTCAATAAGGGTATTCAGCAATCAGAGGACTATCACAAGATGATGGACTTTGTGAAGAATTGCAAGCTAAATTACGCCATGCTGGAGTCACCCACAATCTTCTGTGAAGTTGTTGAAGAGATGTGGACCACTGCTATCTACAACTCTGCCGACAAGACTATCACTCTAACCATCAAAGGTAATGAGTACTGTATCAATAGTGATGTAATAAAAGCATGTTTCAAAATTCCTGATAATAATGTGACTTCACCACACAATGACACTGATATTATCAATATGCTTAATTCCATGCATTATGCACTTCCTACCACTAAATTAAGTGATATTAGGAGATTGGGTCTTAGGAAGGAGTGGAGTTTCTTGTGTGATGTAGTTACTAAAGTTTTCTCTGGAAAAGTCAGTAATTTTGATTCAGTGAATATTTCCATGCTTAACATGCTATACATGCTAGTTACAGATAAATTTTATAATTTTAGTGACCTTGTCTTGTTTGAGTTAGGTTTTAAACTAGGTGAGTTAGCTAAAAGAGGTAAGAATGTGTATTATGCTAGATTTTTCATGTTATTGGCTAACCACCTATGTCAAGAAATTATGCTTGAGAACCCAAACAATAAACTGGCTTGTTGGGTTCAAGAGAGAAGACTCATTACATATTTGAACAGAGCCAACCATCACAGGGATGTGCCAATGATCTATTTTCCTGTAATGCAGGCACCTCAGGTAAGTGAGGTAAATTCATCTATCCCTACAACTATTCCAACCTCCACTATTTCTTTGACTTCAGGAGTAGCTATGGAAACTGTGCCAATGACCAAACAGTTGCCTACCAAAGCCTCAAAACCCTCTACAATTTCTAAATCTAAATCAAAGAAAACCCCCTCTGGCATCTCTCAAAAGATGCCAGTTGAAAAATCCACAAAAGCAAAATAGGGGAGTGTGAAGGAGGGAAAGTCAGGTGAGGGAAGGGGTGAACATCAAAAAAACCTCAAGAATAAGGTTGGAGAGTTGAGTGAATCCCAAACTAGCCACACTGCAGTTTCCCAATAAACTGCAGTGCTTAAAAAGGATAAAAGCTCACTTCTAGCTGCATCCTCCCAAAAGGAAGCAGTTATTGAACAAAGCTCTCAGCCAAGAGCACAGGCCAAAAGGGTTAGGGACACAAGCTCACCCCAAACTTACACAAGAAAGAAGAAATCTAAACCTCTGGGGATGCACAGGGCACACACACAGTGCAAACTGGTGCTAAAGACACAGTCCGTGCACTCTCTCAAATTCAGTTTGATGTGGCACCAATAAATGTGGAGTCACAACCAAAATCTCTATTTATAAAAGCATCTGATACACCATACTCACCAACAAACTCTCTGGAAGTGGATATGATAAACACTTCAATTCCTGATTCCCCTTCTTTAACTCTGTTGGGGAAGCCAAAATCTAGTGCAAGTGAGCATCATCTTTTAGATGATTAGTTGGCTCACTTGCCAATTCTTTCAGATATTATTGTGACATCTGTGCCTCAAATATCTTCAATTAACACAGAGTCAACAATAGTTTCTCTTCCCACCTCATTCATTTCTACTCTCTCGATGGATATTGCTCATCCGTCGAGTAGTGATTGTATCCCGACGGATAAGCTTAACAGCAGTTATCCGTCGGATAGCATTACCACTCACTCGATGGATATCACTTATCCGCCGAGTATCTCTGCACAACTTCAAACTTCAATTATTTCAAGTGCAGAAGATTTAGTGGTTGTACAGTCACTCTTAGGACTGAGAGAGGAGAGTGTATTGAGTGAGAGGATGGGTTGCTCGCAGGCAAAAGGAGAGGAAAAGAGTGAAAATCAGCAATCCATTTATTCAGGATTGGCAAAAGTGAGTGAGAGGAGTCCCACCTTAGTAGGTGAAGGTGAGGGTGTGAGGGTGGGGAGCCAGGGTGAGACCCTGATGCAACAAAAGAGAGATTATGAGAGAAAAGCAGGTACAGAAGTAATAAGGGTAGATACAGCCATTGCTCATGAGTCAATGATTGTGGATGATGCTGAAAAGGAAAGACAATTTTAGCAACATTACAAGGCTGTAATTGATAACATTTCCTTGGATGCTGACACTTTTACTCATCCTGTGTCAGCCTATCAATTGTTGGCTGCTCAGGGCAATGAGGAGGCAGAAAAGACATTAAGTTTGGTGCATACTTCAGAATCTCTAAAAAGGGATAAAGTTGTTGTCAATTTAATGCCTCCTACAGCTGATGAGCCATCTGAAGAATTTGGAGTAAATTCTAATGATGATGACTCTATTTCATTTGATGGAAGCATGAACTTAGGAGGAGATGAAGACCCAAGTTCTATTCCTGATCTACCTGAATGGGCCTTGACTAAGGAATCCACACCTGGACAATTCAATGTATCCTTGGTCAAACAAACCATGTATATCCAAAAGGCCATTCAGAAGAGCTCAAATGTCGGTACCAAGGCTGTTCTTCAAGCTCACCAAGATTCTTTAAATCTAATGAAGCTACAGCAAGTCAGATTAAATCTGAGTGTAGATGAAATCAAAAAGGATATAGCTGACTTGAAGACCTACAATTCCGAGAAGCTGGATTCAGTCATGCCATATGGTACCATACAGGATCTATTACTGAGACTGAGGAGAGAATCAGATTCTGAAAAGAAGCTGGCCAAGCTGGAAGATAGAGTTCAAGTTATTGAGAATTCTGTGGCCATCCTTCTTCAAAATCAACAATCTCAGACAAATCTTCTCATGCAACTGGCTAAAGCACAAGGCCTAACTCCTCAACTTGATGATAACAAAAAGGGGGAGAGAGAACCAAGTAAGGGGGAGAAAGGACCAAGAGAGGGGGAGAAACTTCAAGTTCAAATCAGCAAAGTAATTGTACCTTCAGTTACTGTCTCCAAGCCACCAGTTGCAGATGGTATAGATCTAATTAAAGCAGCAGCAGCAAACTTGAAAGTTGTTGGGAAAGGAAAGTTGAGTTTGATCAACTGGGATAAGATTGATGAGGAGATACAGAAAAAGTTTGAACTTGTCAAGGAGCCAGTTAAGTCAGCCATCCATCACTCTCAGGTCAAGCAAATCAGTGTGAATGAGATGAGCATGAATTATCTGGAAAGAGGACAATCTTCCTGCATCAAATCTCCAAAGGCTGAAATGATTCTTAAACCAAGGGTAAATTATTCAAAATCATCCTTAAAGAACCCCTTGGATACTGTGTTTGAAACACCCAAGCCTGATGAAAAGAAGCTTCTGTCAAGATCAATTGCTTTCTATAAAGATCCAGCTGATTCAGCTTCAAAAAGAAGAATTGCTAAGATATTCAGAAATGGAAAGGAAATTTGTGTGATAGCTGGACATCCTCAATTTGCTCAAGCAAAGAGAGAAGAAAAGGCAAGATTAAAGCAGGAAAAGAAGCAAGCTGCTCTAGATGCAAAGAAGGCTAAACAAAAGAAAGAGCAGATTGCTATCTTAGCCAAGCTACAGGCTGTAAGTTCATCTCAACAAATTCCCTCTCAACCTTCTGAAGCCACTGAATCAAGGAAGCAAATTGAAGAACAGAAGAAATCCCCAAGGAAGAAAGAATTGGCTAGAAGAACAAAAAGGAAACTGGATATTGTTGACAAGGAATTGGAAGATCAATTTCCTAAGGTACCCACACCAGCTACAACTCAAGCATCAAAGCCCTCTGTGGTATTTGAAGATATAAAGGTGGTGGATCCCTACAGGAATATTCATGGTGAACCTATTGTGCCCAAGGATGAGCCAATAGAGTGGGATAACATACCAATTCCTGACTTCAGTTTACCAATCCTTAGCAAGCCAAAAAGGACAAAGTCAAGGGCATTCAAGAAAGTGAAGTTGTCACCTCTCAAATCCAAATCAGTAGTTAAAGCTCAACCCAAAGTCAACAAGGGAGACTACTTGTACTTTTGTGACATCAAATAATTTTCAGATCTAAACCTCTATCTGGATGAACTGGATGAAGTGAGGGGAATTGATGCATACAGGAACCTACCTGAAAGGTTAGTGTTCAAGTACAAAGGAGGAAGGGAGGTTCAGTGGCCACTTCACAGGATTCTTCAAGAAGGCCAAGATGTACTGATTAAAGTTTATTCATCCTTCAAGAAGAACTTTGGGTTCAATATAACTGCAAGAAGACTAGTATTGAAGAAGATTGAAGAACTAATGAGTATTAGAGCTAAAGATGCACTCCCAAAGACTCTAATCATCCCATACACAGGGAGAAGAGTGCATCTAAGGCCCTACTGGCTGATGGAGTTCATGGATGACAAAGGTGTGAGAAGATTCTTCAGGTTAGAAGACCAATTGAGTATCTCTAGCAATGAGACTCTCTTGGAAATGCAAGAAAAGCTAGATCTCTCAGAATCTGATGAACTGGAATTCCACAGGCAGCTCCAAAATCAGATTGATGAAAACAACAGAAAGCTTGGAAGAAGATCCAGACCTTCAAGAAACTAGAAAAATCTGCTCAGGCTAGAGGAGCATCTTGAAATGACTGTGAGCCAAACTTTGTACATTTTGATTAATTGAAGCACTTTCAGTATTATCTACTTATCTTTACAGCTGTATATTTAGGATGTTTTGTTATCATCAAGTATCTCTTAATTTATGGCTACAATTCCAGTAGACATGAAATGTGGGAGATTGTTGTGCATATGTTGTGTACTTGATGATTTCATAAACAAAACATCTAAGTAGATTTTACTTAGTGAAATAATGTAGCACTCGACGGATAAGAATTATAGTCCCGACGGATGATGACTTATTATCCATCGAGTGAGTAGCTTATGTAATAATGAGTCTGTAGCACAGTTCTGTATACATCTTTGTATAGATTCTGTAAGTAACCTATAAGTCATGTTGACTTTAACTAGATATACAGAATAGGTTGATTAATTGTATATAAATGATGTCTTGTAATTCTGCATAAGTGAAATGAAGTCAAGTGCCAAAATAGCTACCGATGGATGATTAACAAAGCCATCGACGGATGATCAAATGACTATCAACGGATGTTTAATATAGCAGTCGACGGATGATCAATGAAGCCATCAACGGATGTTCATAAAGTCGACAAATGATCATATATCCAACGGATGTTCATAAAGTCCAACGGATGATCATATAAAGAATTCAAACAGCAGTTGAACAGTGACAACAGGGCATAGGCGTCGAGGTGTATACAAATCTACTGTGGAAGCCCATTAACTGGGTAATAGAGGACGAAAAGTAGCAAATCTTAAGACTTATAGTTTTTATATTTATTCAGTCTTTTTGACTTTGTAATCTTGGTAATATATAAACCAAGAACGTAGAAAATAGAAACAAGTGTGCTGAGATACACAAACAGAGAAATTTTTGTAAGCAGAATCATTAGCATTTCCCTGTATTCTCAGTAGTTCAATTTGTAAGCAGCTGTGAGCATTCTTGCACACAGAGTTCTCTCGATATATTTAATATATTTCTCTGGTGGAATTATTTAAATCCACCAGAAAGTTTTTAAAGACTCTTATTTTTAATTACTTATGTTTTGATTCAATTAAGTTTCTATTCCGCATTGTGCTAATCAAAATACTTATATCTATATTCAAGTTTGAACATTTTTATTTCGAGAAAAAGGTTCAAGAATTCCATTTAACCCCCCTTCTGTAATTCTTGCTATATTGTTAAGGGACTAACACCTGCACATGGTGTTTATATATTTGGAAAAAGCTTATGATAGTGACATGCCCAGTCACTCTTACAAAACCAGAAAAATGTAATCTCTAACCACCTATGTACTTGACGCCATAATTAACAGTTCATTTGATATATCTTAGAACACGTTTGGCAGCTTGCAGATGTTCTTCATTTGCGCAGTGCAAAAATATGGATAAAAAATTCACAGCTTGCACGATGTCAGGTCTAGATGCCGTGAGGTACATGCAGTGTTGTAAAAATCACCGATTTTATTAATCGGAAATCGGCATGCCAGCGATCTATTTCTGCAGAATCGGCCGGAAAAACGTTTGTGAAAAAATCCGGTCAAAATCCGATTAAAATCGGGTAAGAATTGAAAAATCGGATCACATTTGGTCAAATCTTCGAAGCTTAATAATCAAACAACACAAATTAAGCACTGACTATGTGTATCTAGTACATACATACATACATACATACATACATACATACATACATGCATGCATACATACATACATACATGTATGTCTCAATTGAGTGTAATGATATGAGTATTATATGGAGTAGTGAGATTATGTTAAAAATGAATCAAGTGGTGGTTTTGAGAGGCAACAATAGATGATTTTGGTTACATGGGACTCGAGGGGAGTATAACTAATCTATTTCTGCAAAATCGGTCGGGAAAATGTTTTTGAAAAAATCCGGTCAAAATCCGATTAAAATCGGGTAAAAATTGAAAAATCGGATCGCATGTGGTCAAATCCTCGAAGCTTAATAATCAAACAACACAAATTAAACGCTAACTATGTGTATCTGGTACATATATACGTACATACATGTATATATATATATATGTCTCAATTGAGTTTAATGATATGAGTATAATATGGAGTAGTGAGATTATGTTAAAAATGAATTAAGAGGTGGTTTTGAGAGGCGACAATAGATGATCTTGGTTACACGAGACTCGAGAGGAGTATAACTGATGATGATGGTAGGCTATGAAAGAAGAAGATGAATATATTATGAGATGGTTAGCGGCGCCTGTTAAAAGTTATACCTAAACCTAATCACCTTCTCAACCTGGACAATTATTTGTTTTAGTGACATGGGCCATAAGGAAGCAAGCCTATGGGCCACATTCAGGCCAACCCAAATTCTATGAAAGACAACAATCTTAGTATATTTATATATAACATAAAATATTATTTAAATAATATTAAAAATATCTCCAATTTATGCTTCAATTAATCGGTCCGATTAATTCCCGATTTATCGATTAATCGCTAATCGGTGCCTCAACTGATTAGATCCGATTTTTGATTTTTACAACACTGGGCACATGAGACATCCGATCATACTTCAATAGTAGTGTGCATCAACCTTTGGAGAACCATCATCTTCTTCACTAAGCTTTGCTCTTGCTTGCATAGGTATATCAGTAGATTTGCAACCTTCCACACAAAACTTTTTTAATATCTCCTTAGCATATTTGCCTTGACTGATGCAAATATCAATTTTTCTTTGCAGCTTATGATAGTGTTTTGCGCAGCGTAATCTGGACAAGTTTGAAGAGTAAATGTGTGTCCTGGATATATGTGGGGGCAATCCAAGTAATGTATTCTCAAGTGATGACTTTTGTCAAGACTCCTATTAGTGATACACGATATTTTTCGGTCAAGATAGAACTATATCATGATCATCATTAAGTCCATTTTTATTCGTAATAATTATAGATGTGCTCAGTAGAGGAATCCAGGATGTTGTACTATGGTGTATGCTTTTTACGAATGACATAGTTATTATTAATTAGACAAAGTCGGTGATTAATGAGAAGTTAGAACAATGGAGAGTTACATTGGAGACTCCGGGCTTGCGTGTTAGTCATTCAAAAACTGAATGCCTATGGTGTAATTTTAGTAACGAACCAGATAAAGAGAGGGTTCATGTTAGAATTAGAGAGCATTTGTTAGTTCTGAAAGAAAGCTTCAAGTATTTGGGATCTACGATTCATAAAGATGGTAAGATAGATGATGATGTTACTCATCGTATCCAATATGGATGGTTAGAGTGGAGGGATGCTTCAGGACAACTGTGATAAAAAATTCCTTTAAAATTAAAAGGAAAATTGATCGAATGGCGATTAGACCAGCTTTGTTGTATGGGGCGGAATGCTGGACAGTAAAGAATGTCGAAGAACAACGACTAGAGGTAGCGGATGAGGATGTTTAGATTTATGGCCGCATCTTGTTAGATAGATTGCCGATTAGTTTTTTCAGGAGGCAATTACGAGTTGCATCTATAATAAAAAAAAAGTAAGGGAAAGTCGACTGCGATGGTTTGGATATGTAAGGAGGAAAAGTATAACGTCCCCAGTGCGGAAAGTTGAAGGTTAAGTCTTGTCGGGTGCGAGAAGGAAAGGAAGACCGAGAAGAACTTGGGATAACCTACTTTCACTAGATTTGCGTTTTTTAAACCTTTAGGAAGATATGGTATTAGATAGAAGGTCTTGGAGGCGTCGAATTAGATTGGTTGATTAACTTATGGGTTAGATGGATCTTATATTTTGAGGTGTTAGTAGCATGTAGTGTCAATTTATTCATTTATTTTCATTCCGTTAATGTGCTTAATTCTATTATAATTATATTCTGGATTTCATACATTATTGACACTAATCATTTTTTGGTAGATCGAATGTCTTGTCTTTTTAAATAGGAAGTCATTTGATTTACAAAGCAGAAGTTCTACGAGTGTTCTTAAAGATTGAGTTAAAGATATCAGAAGTGTTTTTATGCAGGATAAAAGTGACTACAAATAGTCACTATTGGGTATTATGTATTATATTTTTTTAAAGTTATATTCCATATTTACACATGTCCACACACAAGTCGGGGGTCTATCGGAAAACAGCTTCTTCACTCTTTTGAATGAAGGGAAGACTGCATACGTCATACCCTCCCCGACCCCAGACCCTGCTTTACGGGATATACTACATGTGGTTTGGTTTGATAAAAGATAATTATATAATTTTTCATTTCTTTCTTAATTTCATTATGTTTTCTCAGCTAAAAGCTTAATTAAAACTTATTAATACGAAAATTTACTAAACGGAACTAAAAAATTCTTTACCATTTTATTTAAGAAATTTGTTAGCACGGTCTAGAATAATGTAAACATTAAGAGTATCTCTGATGGTGTTATGTAAGAATGATGGGTAAAATAGCTTAAATAATTTATGTGTAAAATTTGTTGAACCTATAATGTGATATTGGCTATAATAATTAATTATATTTTAAAAATAGTATGTTATTATTATTTGAAGTGTATTATTTTACATGGTAACTGATGACAACGTGTTTCAATACACTCTGGCAGCGGTTTCACAAATATAGCCAACATAAAGAGGTTGACTAAAATTATAGATAAGGGTTTTGTCCTATCAAAGTGATTGATTTTTTAGATATTCTTTGTAAATTTTATTTTTGATATTGCCGCCTAAATCTTTAGCTAAGGATTTCTTATTGCCGGCTCTAAGTATTTGTGACTAATACATCTCTGGGATGTGTGGGATTAGTCATTTAGGATTTTGTAACAAAATGAATGGTCAGTACTACTCGGGCTTAAACTTTAAATTCTACCGAATTTTAGGGACTAAACAAGATTTAGAGTGAGCGCGATGAGATAGCTGAAATGGTTAAGGGCTTATCTCTTGTCGTCCCAGGTTCCCGAGATGTAATGCATATAAGCCAAATAGGTCAAAAAAACCTCGTCTCGATATTTGTTTATTCAAGTTTTGTTCTTCCTAATAAAAGTTCAAATCTCAAAGACACCAGTATTTTGTAGGGTATTTTGGTAGTGAGAGCATTACCATCAAAGCAGACAATTGTACACTACATTTTTTTACAAATATCCTATTGTTCTAGAACATAGTAACTATGAAAAGTGTTCCACAAACCAAGTTATCACAAAACATCTGCAGATATGCAATGCAGTTATAATTTTATTTTATTTCATTGCCATAGCATATCAGCTATAAAAAGCATCAGCAATTTAAAGCAGAACACCTATAAATAATGTTGGCCATATAGATTGTCCATAATTAAGAAGAAAAAAACCATAGGTTCCATCCAAAACACTTTCTCAAGTTCGATTGTTAAGGTTGATGAGAAATCCAACAATACATATCTATTACAGGAAACACTTGAAACAGAAGAAACATTTGATACTAGGAAGCACTGATCGAAAAAATTGGCTCAAATTCTGGGTTCTGCCTCGTTCCGTAAAAATATGTAACGACTCAAGTAAAACCCAAGTGTTGATCAGATAGTCTCCACTAATTCAAGAGTCAATCCTCTTCTTCCAGTTGCCGTTTGAATCAGCAGTTGGCAGAAGGGAAATCCTATTTACCTATTTTTTAAGATACAGCACCTTGACCAGGCTCTCGGATTTGAATAGATGTTCTGGACAAACTAGCTTCGAGTTCATTCAACTCATCCAAGTCAAGCTCATCGTCATCATCATCATCAATATCAGAAATCACTTCCTCAGAATTCGCAACTACGCTTGAAGTGCTTGGTTGAGACCCGGATGCATTGCTTGGTGCCTGAATAAAATAACATTGCACATGTTTTATGGTTCTATATCTTGACAAAGACGAACTTGCATAAATATGCATAGGATCTCCCCATTATTAATAGTAATAAAGAGGGACATCTCAAAAACTATGAGAAATCGATATAATAAAAAATATCAAGAGAAGTAATCTTGCAAAACTTCATCCTGGGGTACTAGCGCTAATGGGGTATATTGTAAATATAATCATACAAATTAAAAATTAGCTTACAGGATTTTGGGAAATGGATCTTGCATAACTAGTGGTTTGACAAGTTTAATTTGCCTAAAAGATGCAGGGGGAAATTGCCATATGCATGTTATTGTAGCAAAATTACCTGAAAGCTTTCTAAGCACATATTATAAATTTAAGCTGAAGGTAAAGCACAGGCAGGCACTGCCACACAATCATATAACATGTGCCCTCGAAGGCATTGTGAAGATCATACAAATGATGCAACCATATATTTATTTACATTATTATATACATCAGGTAGACAGTAACTAATCATACTCTTTAGATTCCACCACAGATTGGAGCTGGCTTAAAAACTATAAACTAATGAACCATATTTGTCTTCTTGGTGAATCTTCTTCTTATAGAATCTTATAGGTTCAACAGACTGATTTTGGGTAAGATTCTAACCAATGGCGTGGCTTCGATAAGGAATTGTGGCGTTACATACCTTTCAATAACTATGGCATTTAAAGAAGCCAGTGCCACAAACTGCCTTCCGCATCTAGGCCTGGCTTCTGCTATTTATTTTGCACCTATGTCTGTTAGGCCACAAGCTCCTCACTAGTTTGTTAGAGTAATACCGTTTCTTTAGAGGGAGGGAGGGAGTGAGGGAGAGCGAGAGAGAGAGAGAGAGAGAGAGAGAGAGAGAGAGAGAGAGAGAGAGAGAGAGAGAGAGAGAGAGAGAGAGAGAGAGAGAGAGAGAGAGAGAGAGAGAGAGAGAGTCGTGTCTTATCAATTAATTCTGGCTCGCTGGTCAGTTCTAAACATATTACAAATATTTTTTAAGTGAAAGTAACAAACTATACCATCTACTTCAGGAAAAATTTATTTAGAACTACGCTTAAAAGGCAAATAATCAAATTAATTTCATTATAGCACCTACCAATTCAAAGAATCGTAACATTTCTAGAAAGAAGAGAGGCTAACACTAGAAGCAATTCATGAGCTCTCTCAGCTCAGATGTATAAGAAAATTAGCATTCAATCTAGCAAAAAAGACTACCTTCTGTTCAGGAACATTAGGTTCTTCTATGTCTTATCAATTAATTCTGGCTCAATGGTCAGTTTTAAACAAATTACAAATATTTTTCAAGTGAAAGTAACAAACTATACCATCTACTTCAGGAAAATTTTATTTAGAACTAGGCTTAAAAGGCAAACAATCAAATTAGTTTCATTATAGCACCTACCAATTCAAAGAACCGTAACGTTTCTAGAAAGAAGAGAGGCTAACACTAGAAGCAATTCATGAGCTTCTTCAGCTCAGATGTATAAGAAAATTAGCATTCAATCTAGCAAAAAAGACTACCTTCTGTTCAGGAACATTAGGTTCTTCTCTGTCAAATTTCTCATATTCAGCAGCATCATCATCATCCACAAACAAGCTAGCATGTGCAAGAAACAACTCCCGACCACTGGATAAAAAAAATATCAAATTAGAAACTGAAGTTATCCTTTAAATTTAAAAATGGATATGAAGATAATAATTACCTCATGCGATCATTCTTTGCTCTCTCTGCTTGCTGAGCAGCTAATCCAGCCTCTTTTGCATCCACCTTTTTCTTTTTCCACTGAAAGAAGAGCTCGGTAGTGATCGGAGTAGTGGTGCTTACTTTTGCACGCTGTTAGAATTTTTAAACAATTAATACAAAATTATTGAGGTGGAAAAAGGGGGGGGGGAGTAACAAGCATAAACATATAAAACCGGCTCAAAATACTTTTTACTATAACAGTGAGAGTTGGTATGAGTATACACCACCAGAAACTGATCACTGATGCCACATGCAGCAGGCTATTATAATGCAGAGTTTAAAAATGAAACTAGGAATTAAGAAAATAATAAGCTGGTCACCTGATTTTCGATCTCATCCTCAATAGCGAGTTTATTAGACTCCTCCTCCAAAAGTGCCTTCATCTGAGACTTCAGCACATATCCTGGAGGAAGGGCATGTCTATACATACACTCTTTTCCCCCATTGGGGCAAGACCAGAACCAACCATATTGCTTCTTTTCAACTGCGTCCAGAAAATGCTTGCAAACCTGTACGAGGATAAGTAAGGTTAATATTCTTGAAAGGTGTACAGTTGTGGAAATTGATATATTACATATAGCATATAATACATGCATACGACAACACAACTGTACACACATGCACAAGAATTAAATGTTGCATGTTACATTTATGTTGGAAACATGAGCTAACCAAAAAAGAAGAAAGTTCTCTACTTCAAAGCTTTAACCAGCTCTTACAACTACATACTATAATATCCAGGGGCAGAGCAAAAAATATAGGGAGGAGTCGAGGAGCTAATATTTAAAAATTGTAAACACAATCAGATACTAAACACAGTTTATTATACGTCAAAAATAGATTACAAATGAAAATCGAAGTTTTAGTAGGTACTGGACATGTACAATAGAGTATAATACATAGTATTATGTAATTTCACTAGAATTGTGAAAGGTGCAGTTTCCAGGAATCATTAAATATGTGAAAATAGGACAACAGAAACATAAAAACTGACTCCTCACAAGTAAATGTAAAGGAAAAGGCATAAATTAACTCGCATGCTACATGAGGATGAAGGGAATATGAAACATACAATGTCGGTTGGTTTATTCTGATTGTACTCTTTTCCTTTTGATTCAACAACTTTCTCGAGCGTCTCTTGGTCCCATTCATCCATATTGTCTAACGCAAGTAACACAACATAAAATTCAATTGTTTGTTAAAAGAGAATAAAAATTAAATAATTGTAGTAATTGAAATGTTACATCAATTACCTTCATCGCGCTTGTCACTATATATATCAATCTTTTCACCCTTCCGTTGAATATTCAAATCATGTGAAAACTTGCACTTATAACCCTTTGCACACTGACCAGCTTTGAAAAACTCGCAGAGAATCGACTTTGGATCAACCCCTGTCAGATATCACAACTTTAAATATGAAAAGCTAGACCACTTATAGAAATTAAAGACCAAAATATATTGTCACATCACAGCCAGTTGAGAAACACACCAAGATAAACAGCTTGGCATCAGGGAAACTTATCAAAGAAACATAACATTAAATTCATAATAAAACTTAAATCTCGACAAACCTATCAAGAAAATATTAGATTCGTACAAGTATATCTCCCTCAAAATACAAATTCTTCAGCTGCAACAACTGAAGAGGGTTGTACATATATTTGGTGAGTTCTTAATTGGTCTATGAATGCAAAGTTCTGTTTTTTTTTTATTTCATTTGCTTGTAATCATTCTTAATAATGTTGTCTGCATATTCTATATTTGAACTATGCAGTAGACAGATCCAAAAATCAATTAAAAGTTCGGAAACAAGAAATTAAATTAAAAAACCTAAGAAACAGAAATATACCAACAGGTACTTTAGGTTGAACAACAGCAATCTTGAACAAATCATTCAGCTCCTTCTCTCTAGCCTTCTCCTCATCTTTCTTTTTCTGCAAACCCAAAAAACATCAAAATCGAACATCCAATAAAATCTCTCCCTCCATCTTCTCTCTCTCTCTCTCTCTCTCTCTCTCTCTCTCTCTCTCTCTCTCTCTCTCTCTCTGTCTCCCTTCTCATATTCTCTCTTTCTCTCTCCCTCTTTCTCTCTCCCTCTCTCTCTCCCCTATCTCTCTGTATCGCTCTCACATAAGCATCTATAAAATTTTCAATAAAGCCTCCACCTTTATGAACAATCAAACAGAAATATCAACACACACACACACGAATACATAAAATTCTGAAAAAAGATAGTACCTTTGCAGCGAGTTTGGAAGGATCAGGCTTAGGAATAGCAGAAGCTTCAATAGATTTAACATATTTCTGAACATTTTTACTCTTATTCTTATTCTTCAATCCAAATGTCTTATCTTCAACTGATTTTTGCTTCTTTGCAATATCTTGTTTCGATGCTTTCGGTGCTGATTTCGGAGGCATTTTCGTGCTTCGATTCGACGATTATTTTCTCGATTTAAATTAAATTAGGGTTTAGTCAAGTGTGTTTCTCCTGTGTGTATTGAATATTGATTGATGTATCTCTAATTTGGGGATATATGAGAGAGAAGAGAGTGTGAGTAACGAGGAGAGTTGTTTTTGGACATATAGTAGTGGACGGGCCGGAGAAAGCCGGAAATTTTTTTAGCGGGCTTAATTGTCGTGACACTTTTTTCGGCCCAGATCATTTCTTTCACCAAATTGATCAGGCAACACAGACCAGGAATAAATACTACTCCCGTCCCTTATACTTATTTATACTAGCTTAAATCCCGTGCGATACATGGGTTTTCATTAATATTTTAAATTTTTATTTATCAAGTTATATTATATTTTTAAAATATTTATATAAATATATAATGATTATAAATTTATAATAAAAATAATAGAATAACATGTGGTCGTAATTTAGTAGAATAAATAGATTATTTCTAGTCTTTTAACAATTTAGTAGTTTAGCATTTATATATTTTAATAATAGGATAAGTTGTATTCGTAGTTTAGTAGGATAAGTATAGTATATTTAGTAGTAGTTTAATAATTTAGTAGTTTATTAGATATATAACACTATTTATCTATTTTTGTAATAATCAAAATTAGGGAATTATCGTTGAACCAAATTATCTCTATTCCGGCTATTATAATATAGTAGTATAGATTTGGGTAAGATTTTTTGACACGTATTTTAAAATGTATATAAAATATAATTTTGTTAACCTTTTTTATAATTTTTTTCTAAATAAAAATTTAAATATTCAATTTATATTCACAAAAAAAAATGTAAAAATAAGTTACATAACTACATTTTTAATTATGTGTCAAACACTCTCTCAAAAATGTAAATAAAACAAGGAAAATGTTATATCCAGAGCAGCTTTTTAATTTCCAGAGCAAAAGACATTTGTAAAGACTAAAATGCCCCCCTGAATGTACATCAATAATCCTAATAAAAATTAATGCGAGAATAATTCAGTCTTTTCAGAGTACTTTTGCTCTGGAAATTAAAATCCTGCTCTGGATTTAACATTTCCCTAAAATAATTAAAAAGCATGGAGAGAGTATTTATTTAGCGACCAGTATTAATATAAATTTTTTTAAATAAAATAAATCATTTGGTTATATACTTATATTTTGTAATTAGGGTAATAAAAATATGACTTGATTCACGTGAAAATAGTGAAAATAATTATATAAAAATAATTAGACGTTTTCACAGTAAGAACTTGATTCAAGTGAGAAAAGTATGTATTGGCATTGAATAAAGAAAATCATCTGATATTTAATTTGGAGTTTTTCAAAATAAACAAGTCAAAGCATTTACAACCAGCTAGGTTGTTACATCTTTTGTAGGTTTTGTCTGCATATATGGCTAGATGGGCTTCTCAAAATATGATCACTTTATTCACATGGCTCATCAGTAATATGCATGTTAATCAATCGTAGAGGGGCGAATACAGTTAAATAATCAAATCGAGATAACAAACACAATTGAAACAACAGTTTTTATAATTGATGTATAAAAACTGATTATAATACTCTCTTAAAGGATGAACAGATATCCTTGAGAGTTGTTGGTTATGTGAATAATATAACAATATTCGTAATGCCTAGTTAAACCTAACCTATGCTTATATACTGCACAGTTACACAATCAATAAAGAATTCTATTAAAATACAATAAGGAATCCTACAACATATCCATCTACTGATTGCTACAATAAGTAAAGTTTTACACCGACATATTTCTGCAAATATTTCCTCCTTTAATATCTTCTGATTTTAGGCTCGACAGATACTGATGTGAGTAAATCCTGATGACAAAAGCTTATCAGCAAATACTGATGGTAAATGTTGATAACATCACATTCATCAAATATCGATATCAAATGTTGATCAATAAACTCTGATAGTTTAAATACTGATATCATCAAATTCTTCTAACAATCTCCCCCAAGTTGTGCATTAAGTAAATATGTACAAGTTCCTAATTGATGATGTCAAAACTATCTAAACGCAGAAATATAAACAAGTAAACTATCTTACAGTCAGTGCTTTCAGATTTTAACTTCAGTCTTGAACTCTACTAAATCCAAAAGCATCATCAAAATATTTCTTGAGTATATTTGCTTCAAGAACATTTAAATACATCTCCATCCTCTATTTGATATCCTTGAGCTCTTATGTAGATTCATCATTCTTATAGATAGCAGCTCTGAGATCATGTAGATTAGATCTTCCAAGTGGCAAGTCATCCAGTTCCAAGAAACCAACTTTCTTTCCATCAGGGTTGAAAGTGATAACTTTACACCTATAGACATGATCACTTTGGCTCCTTCAATAAGTATATTGTTGTGCAATATAGGCCTGTACATAACAAGACTAAGTTATATTGGCAGCCCTAAAGTCTAGTTGTATGATAATCTATATTTATATTTTGTAATTGTATTTCTTGAGTCTGTAAAAGTGTTTAATAAATTAGACTTGGGGATTTTTCTGTGAACAACCTTCAAGCTAAGGAACAAACTCTGGAAGAAGATCAATTCCTGATCATGCCTTAGAGAGAAGTATAGCATGTTGGATTTGAATAAAATTGTTCTAGGAAAAATGTTATAAGTCAGATATCAAAAAGTCACAGATCAAAGGATATCGAGAAGTATGTCGAAAAGTCCAAAATGACTTATTGAGAAGTCTCAAGAGATATCAATAAGTCAACCTACATATAGAGATCTCAGATATCAACAAGTCAAAATGTCTATGTAGGGAACTGAAGATATCGACAAGATATTTCTTCATGTAGAGATCTAGAGATATCGACAAGTCAAAAATCCTCATGTAGAGAACTCAAGATGCCGACAAGTAAAAAGTCTATAACAAGAACTAGAGATGTCGACAAACTATTCTACATGTCGAGAACTAGAGACCTCGAAAGTCAGTTATATATGTCAAAAACTTGAGATATCGATAAGTCATTTCACTTATCGATGTGTCACTTCTCTACAGAACAAAAGGAGACCTTGACAACCTATCTCATAATTCAGAATGCAGACAAGTTCAAGATTCAAGATTATCATCCAACAAACAATTCATTCACCGAATTGGAAAGACTACAAAAATAGCTTGAAGAATACAAGATCAAGGGTCGGGATTCACCGGACAAAGGATCGTCACAAACCTACAAGAATCTGTATATATTCGCTAACACCAGAAAAAAAATAGACAAGATAGCTTTATATACTATCTTAGTACATTTAAGTGCAAGTTTTTTAATCATGTGATGTTGGTCTATAAAGTATGCACGGGTCCTTAGTTTAGAAACATATCTAACAAGTGGTATCCGAGCAAAATCTGAAAGTATTTAGCTAAAGACCTTGGAAGAATGAGTGCTAAAAAATTAAACAGTATCAAGATACCTATCTTTGATAAGATTAACAACACGCTTTGGAATAAGAAAATAAAGTTGTTATAAGGATGACCAACCCTATGTACATTTAGATTCTCAAGAATGGAACCTTAATTTCTATGGAAAGGGTTCCTGAATCTACAGATGGATACATGGTCATACTTGCACATTTTGCACCTAAAGATCCCTTAACCTACACAGAGCCTGAAAAAGAAAAGGTTTCACCGGATAGCATCTTACAGCTCATATTGATTGAGTCTCTTGATAATGTGATGTACAATAATATTATTAATTGTGATTCTGCTAAATAGATCTAGGGGAAAATAGAAATACTGTGTGAGGGAACAGAAGAGATTAGATCTAATCAAAGAAGGATCTTGGTGTCACAGTATGAGGGTTTTATGGCTAAACCTAAGAAAAGTATAACTAAAGTTTTTGAAAGGTTTAATAAGCTAATAAACGATTTGCAGCTTCATGACAAGTATTATGAAGCTGAAGAGGTTAATCTTAAATTCTTGCTCACCCTTCCTGATCATTTGGAACAAAAGATATCTGCTATTAGAGAAGGAAAAGATTTAAGCAGAATAACTCTGGAATTATTGTATGATATCTTGAAGACCTATGAGCTGAAAATATTATATAGAAAGTCTTTGAAAGCTGGTCAAGGGCATATTGTTGAAGGATCAAGTGCCTTGGTAGCCAATGACAGCAAAACATCTGAAGATGAACTAGAAGCTCAAACACCAGTTGTTTAAGTTGTTGAGCAGAAAAATAAGGAACCACATAAGTGAGTCATATTAGATTTAGAGGAAGATGAATTCTACACCCTTGATGAGTTGTATGAGATGGACCAGTCAATGGCTTACATTGAAAGAAAATTCTCTAACATAAGGGTTAAAAAGCCAAAGAACTTCAAGAGAAAGGGTCAGGCATCCAACAACAACAACAATGGAATTGAAAAACTCAGTTCAATTTAGTTGGCAAAAGTGGCTACAAGTCAGGGTCTGTTGACAGATCAAAGATAAGGTGTTATAACTGTGATAAACTAAGTCACTTTGTCACTGAATGTAGAAATCCAAAGAAAGTGAAGAAATATAAAGCATAATTGGAGTTGGAAGCAAAGTATGAAGCACTCTTGAGAAAGCAACAGGGAAAGGCTTATATTGCAGAAGGCAAAAGCTGGGATGATACAGATGATGAGGATGACTGTGAAGAATATGGAAATTATTTTCTCATGGATGTAGAGCAAGGAGAATCATCTGCATCCAAATCAGAGGTACCTATTCTAACCACAATTGAATTAAATGTCACTCAATATAAAAAAACTGTTGAGAAAATGAGTGTAGAGATGTTTCATATCTACACAAACATGATGGCGGCTATTAAGGAAGTGAGTAGGCTGTCAAAAATCAATGAGAAGCTTGAGATTGAAAAACAGGAGCTAGAACTACAGCTTGTTGGTCTTGAAATAGTCAAACAAGAAAATGAGTAACTCAAGAACAAGTTGAAGTGTGATAGAGAAGTAGAGGCAATGTTGAGAGAAAAAATTGAGAAAAATAATTTGAAGCTCAAATCATTCAAGAATGCATCTCATTTGATTGGTCAGTATCATGAGAAAAACAAACCATATGCTAACATAGCTATTGGTTTGGACTATGAGGCCTTGAACTCTCACAAGAAAATTGAAGTTGACAAAGGGAAATAAATTGAGAACCAAGATGTTCCCGTGATGCTAAAAAGAGTAAATGCACCTTTGTTTGAAGCTTGTGAAGCAAATTTCAGTGAAGTGGAGTTGGAAATCAAGTAAGAAATTGCAGATGAAGACAAAAAGAAAAACAACAAAAATGGAAAAATAGGTATAAACAAGAGCAACAATTATGCCTATGTTGCAGATGCTCAAAAGAAGCAATGTTATAAATATGGCTCAGCAAATCACCTAACTCACCTTTATAGAAAGACTGTTAATGAGCCAAAAGTTGGAGCATGCAAGTACAATGAGGCACTGGTTGAAGATTCATATTCCTTCTGTGATAAGTTTGATTGCATTCCTTGCAAAATGAAGGTTATGACAAACTGTCATAAGTTGAGAAAAGATCACAAGAAAGTCAATATTGGATCTGAGATTAAAAAGGGAAATGTTGATCAAACTATGAATGTTGTTCTTTTTGAAAATTTAAATTCTACTTCTGCAACTTTCAATGGAAAAGAAGAAAGTACCCAACACTGCTTGGGTAGCTAAACACACTTAATCCTCATTGTTTGAAGGGAAGAAGAATAAATTCATATGGATCATTGACAGTGGATGTTCCAGACATATGACAGGTGATAGAACCCAACTATCACAGTTTGAGGAGATGGCTGACCCATTGGTGACTTTTGGAGACAATAACAAAAGGTTCATAATGGGATTTGGCAAGTTAGTTTCTGGAAATATTGTCATTGATAATGTAGCACTAATTGCTGATCTTAAAGTAAATCTTCTCAGTGTTAGTCAGTTTACAGACAAAGGTTTTAAAGTAATATTTGACAAAGAAGATTGTTAAATTACTAGTAAGAAAACTGGTGAAGTCGCTCTAAAAGGATCAAGGAAAGGAAGCATGTTTTTTGCAGACTTGATATCAAAAAACAATGATGGAATATGTTACTTCTACACTTAGGCATCCAGTGAGCAAAACAAACTTTGGCACAAGAAACTCTCTCACTTGAATTACAAAGAAATCAACACCTTGGTGAAAAATGAATTAGTGAGAGACATTCCAACTCTAGAATTTGCTCAAGATGAAGTTTGTGAGGCCTGTCAAAAAGGCAAAATGAAGAGGTCCAATCACAAGAGCAAGACTGTAAATTCAATAAGTGCCCAATTGCAGCTTATTCATATGGATCTGTTTGGACCAGTTAATGTCTTATCTATGTCCAGAAAGAAATATGTATTGGTGATGGTGGATGACTACTCGAGATACACTTGAGTGAAATTTATGCATTAAAAGGATGAAACTCCACATATCATCACTGAACATATAAATAAAGTTGAAAAGCATAATGAGGACCAAAGTTGTGTTAAAAGATTTAGAAGTGATAATGGCACAGAATTCAGGAGTGCAACTTTAAGTGAATTCTGCAAAGACAAAGGCATTGTTCAAGAGTTCTCAGCTACAAGAACACCTCGGTAAAATGGTGTGGGTTGAAAGGAAAAAAAGAACTCTAGTTGAAGCTGCAAGAACAATGCTGCAAGATGTCAATTTGCCAATAACTTTTTGGGAAGAAGCTTTCAACACTGCATGCTACACTTAAAACAGATAATTTATCAACAAAATCCTTGGCAAGTCACCCTACTCAATTCTGTCAAAAAGAAAGCCTAGTGTAAAATATCTGCATGTGTTTGGAAGCAAATGTTTTGTGCTCAAAGACAACTCTGATTATGTTGGAAAATTTGACTTTAAAGTATTTAAAGCTATTTTTCTGGGATATTCATTGGAAAGAACTGTCTACCGAGTTTATGTGTTAGAGCAAAAGAAAATTATGAAAAGGACATATGTGACCTTTGATGATGACAAGTGTCCAGGATTTGAATTCCTTCATAAAAATGAAGCTGAAGCCCTAAAATTTGAAAATCTAATTATTGACAGTGATTCTGAAGATGAAGTTGAGATTTACACAAACAATAGAGTGGAGGAATAATCAAATGAACCAGTAAATTGTGAAGATGATAATTCATCTCAAAGTAGAAATACACCTAAATTTGATGGCACAAGCTCGGGGGGAGAAAGAGATGACAGTCTTGCAAGTCATGCCAATAATGAAGAAAATGAAGACAATTCTAGCCAACAGAATCATACCAGAAATTGGGATAGAAGTCACACATGATAAGCTATTATTGGTGATCCCAATGCTGGAGTAAGGACTAGAAGTGCCATTGTAAATAAATGCTTGCATGCATGCTTTCTGTCTCAAATTGAGTCTAAGAAAATTGAGGAAGCTCTACTTGATCCTGACTGGATAACTGCTATGCAAGAAGAGCTAAATCAATTTGAAAGGAATAAAGTTTAGTATTTGGTTCCTGCACCAAAGAACAAAAGTATCATTGGAACAAAATGAATGAAAATAGAATTGTACCAAGAAATAAAGCAAGACTGGTTATGAAAGGCTACTCACAAGATGAATGAATTGATTATGGTAAAACTTTTGCTTTAGTTGTAAGACTTGAAGCAATAAGAATTTTTCTTGCATTTGCTGCACATTCAACTTTCAAAGTATATCAAATGGATGTGAAAAGTGCATTCCTTAATGATGAATTAGAAGAATAAGTCTATGTGTAACAACCACAAGGCTTTGAAGATCCAGAATTTCCAAACTTTGTATATAAACTGTTGAAGGCTCTTTATAGATTGATGCAAGCACCCGGAGCATGGTATGACACATTGTCAGAATTTCTACTCAAACATGGATTCACTAGGGGGACAATTGATAAGACTTTATTCTACAAGTAGCATGATGATGACATTATCGTGGTTCAAATCTACGTGGATGATATCAATTTTGATTTTATAAATGAAAAGCTATGTCAAAGATTCTCAAGGCTCATGCAGAGTGAATATGAGATGAGTATGATGGGAGAACTAAGTTACATCATTGGCCTTCAAGTTAGCCAAAGAAGTGATGAAATCTTTATTAGTCAAACCAAGTATGTCAAAGATCTACTGAAGAAATTTGGAATGGTTGACTGTTCACCCACGTCAACACCTATGTCTACAAATATCAAGTTGGATAAAGACAAGAAAGGAAAAAGTGTAGACATTTCAGGTTATAGAGGAATAATTGGATCTTTGTTGTACTTAACTTCTTGTAGACCATACATCATATTTACAACATGTATGTGTGCTAGATTTCAAGCAAATCCTAAAGAATCACAATTGATGGCTGTCAAGAGGATTTTCAGATATTTGAAGGGGACAACAAACTTAGGATTATGGTATCCTAAGGGAACTGGTTTTGAAGTTGTTGGATACACAAATGCAAATTTTGCTGGATGCAGAGTAGACAGAAAGAGTACTAGTGGAAGCTGTCAATTCCTTGGTCAAAGACTTGTATAAGAAATAGCAATATGTGTCAACTTCTACAGCAAAAGCTGAATACATAGCTGCTGAAAGTTGTTGTGCTCAAGTACTTTGGATTAGAAATCAATTAATGGACTATGGCCTAGTATTACATAACATTCCAATCATGTGTGACAATATTAGTGTCATATCTATTGTTGTTAATCCAGTTAATCATTTTAGAACTAAGCACATTGATGTAAGGTACCATTTTATTAGAGAACATACTGCAAATGGTACCATTGAGCTTATTTTGTTCCAACAGAAAAATAATTAGCTTATATTTTCACTAAACTTTTGAATGAAGCAACTTTCACTAGACTTGTAGGTGAAATTGGTATGTTAAATTCTTCATCCTAAAGGCAAGAACTCAACTAATATGTTGCAGCAGATTAATTCCTGATAAATCAAAATTAATTTGATTTAATTCGAAATTAACTGAAATATAATTTATAAATATTTCAAGATTCTCTATATATTTATTTTTTTTTAATTTAAATTTTAGCTTGGAATTTTTCTGATTCTACGCAAAGCCGTCTAGTTGTTAATTCACATTTTAATATGCGAAATTAATATATGACATAACTGAGAAGGTACAAAAGTATTAGAGAACTGAATTCTCGATAAGTTTCAATGACTTCTCGATAAGTCATTTTGAGACTTCTCGACAAAGTTCTCGATAAGTCTTTTATGTGACTTCTCCATGGACTTCTCGATAAGCCTCTCTATGATTTCTCGACAAGAATTGTAGAGATCTCGATATAATTATCAATATGGAGTTCTCTATAAAAATAAATTTTAGACTTATCAATAACTCAGAACTGAAATTATTTAATTTAATAAATTATTTCAGTAAAATACTTTTGATATAAAATTAATTCTAAGTTTATGTTAATTTATTTAATAAAAAATTGAATAATTCAGTATAATTAGGACAAACTAGGTATTTATTCTAAATCTCGATAAGTCACTATCTTGTTCTCGATAAGAGTCAGGATAGTGACATCTCGACATGAGTTTTCTAATTCACGTGACTTCTCGATAAGCAAATATCAACCGTTTATTCCTTACTTCTCGACAAGTCACATCTCTAGCCTATAAATACATAAACATTTCGACATAACCCCTCTTTACACTTTCGAGATCTCAATTGACCTAATTTCTGCAAATTTTCACCGATCTCGCTAGTTTCAAGCTCTTTCTTCCTATAAACACTTACCCACTCAAACTCAAACACTTTTAATGGCTGCCAACAATGCTATAGCTTTTATCCCAAATGAGGACACCGACTACTTGGCATTTGTTGATGCAAACCAAGCTCCTGACTACTTGGCACTGGACGTGTTGTGTTAGATAATGAATGCAACACATATGGGGATGAATGTGTTTCTTGGATTTTTTTAACCTTTTTAAATAGTTTGGATATTAAATGAACAAAGCAGTTTCTAATTTGCAGAGATATCATATTAACATAATTAAAATAACAAGCACAATATTTCAAAACTCACTTAATTTGTATTAATTAAGTTTGTCTTGCTAATTCTGTGTTCTTAAAAATATAAGAACTCAGCTTCTTCCTTGAGAGAATACAAGAAAATATGAATCTGTTTGTTAACTCTAAATCATGCAGGTCTTAGCAAATCTGTGCGGAATCTTGCAGGTCTGTGACTATCCTTTGTCCAGTTAATCTTGGCCCTTGATCTTGTGTTCTCCCAGCTACTTTATAGACTTTTCAATCTAGTGAATAGATCATTTGTTGACTGATAATCTTGAACTTGTCCGTATTTTGTATTTGAGAGGCATATCGAGATCGCCGGTTTGTTCAATAGAGAAGTGACATCTCAATAAGTATAATGACTTATCGAGATCTCTGAGTTCTCTAAAGTTATATTGGACTTGACGAGGTCTCTTGATCTTGCATGTGAAATGACTTATCGATATGTCTGAGATATCTACATATAGAATTGACTTGTCGATATCTCTGAGATCTTTTTAAATATTTTGACCTGTCGATATCTCTGAGATATCTAATGAGAAATTGACTTGTCGATATCTCCGATTCTTCACATCTTCATTTTGACTCATCAATATCTCTGAGTTCTCTATATGCAGAAATGACTTGTCGATATCTCCATTTCTCCACATCTTCATTTGACTTGTCAATATCTCTGAGACTTCTCTATAAGTCATTTTGTACTTCTCGATAAGCTATTCTGGACTTCTTGAATGACTTATCGATATAACTTGATCTGTGACTTGTCGATATCTTGACTTAAAATATTTTTCATAGAACAGTTTTATTCATCTCCAAACTTTTACACTTTTCTCTGAGGCATGATCATGGATTGATCTTCTTCCAGAATTTATTCCTTAGCTTGAATATCTTCTCAGAAAAATACTCCAGTCTAATCTTCTAACCTTTTTACATACGCAAGAAATACAATACAGGATACAAAATTGATTATCAAACAACTAAATCTCAGGGTTGTCAATGTGACTTAGTCTTGTTATTGTATAGGCAATTCTTGCATAACAATCTCCCCAAATTTTTGAGAAATTGCTTATCATAAATTCATGCATGATAATAAGACTAACCCTAAGCTAAAATCAATTACATAAAATGTGACAGATTAACAAATACAGACTTTTAGACATATGATGATTATATAGTTTCAACAATTAAAGCCATAAAGTGATTTTTTCATAGCCTGGTTCTTTCCTAATGAGGTCCTTGAGATTTACTAGTACTTGTAGTTCTTCAGTTATTTGTGTCCCTCTTAAGGCTTCGACCAACTTGATTCATTCATCTAATGAGTAACCATTGAGATAACCAACTCTAAATCATGAAAATCTGCCAACTTGAATGTTCAAAAAATGTCCATCCTTTGATATTCAACTCAACCCCCTTGCCTTGAGTTCATTTGACCTCTGCTCAAACATTTCTATCTCCTTTGCATATTTCCTACCCCTTTCTTCTTTTCCATCTTTAATTCTTGCATGTCTTTCATTTCTTTCTCTCAAAATTCAGACATCACAACCTTCCACATCCTTGTACTAGTATCCTTGTCCTTCATCAAGCTAATCACCCTCTTCAATTCTGTGGTTGAAAAAGTTTCCATTACCTCCCTGCTCAGCAAAATGAATGAGTCATCCAAATAGATTCTGACTTTTGCCAAAGAGACAACACAAACTTTGACAATTTCTTCAGATAATTGTTGAAAATAGTCATCATCTATTGTGCTCATGTTTAAGGTAGAAAGTCATCTTGATTGAAACAATTCCAAATTACACCAACATCAATTTGCATTTTTCTTGGGTTTTCTTCCAACAGTCTTGAAGTGAGTTTTGGTTGGAGGCTTGAATGAGGGTAGGTTTGTGATTTTCTTTAGTGTGACATGGCTGGATTTGATTGGTATTGTGAGTAAGGTGTTTGCAGTTTGTTTATACAAGAATTTAGGCTTTGGAGGTAGGTTTTTTTGAGATAGTGTTTGGCTAGGTTTGGAGGTTTGAGTTTGTGAGATTTGGATTTGTTGGATATTCTTCTTGGAACCTTCTTCTCCTCCCTTTTTTTCCTCATGCTTTCATCTCCCTTCTTATCATCCTTCTTCTTCTGATCTGCCTTACTGTCGGTTTGTGAGATTGACTTGGATTTGAGCCAAAAGGTTTTTGCTCATCTTTCTTGTGCTCATCATCATCTAAGTCATCTTTGGTGTTAAATTGAGTGTTTGGCAACATGGTTTCAGCATTTTGTAAGTATCTTCCCAAAATCCTTATCACTTCTTCATCTTCATTTATCTTCTTATTCTTTGTCTTGAGATCAGTTTTTAATATCATGATTAATCTGAGATTACCCCTAACACAGTTTTTGGGGATTGTCAAATATTTGCACTTTCTGATTTGAGAACATATGTAGACCACCCCCTTGCTTGGATGAAGATAGGCTTCAAGTTTCCTCTAGAATAACTGGATTTACTGTATCAATGATGACATCCAGCTCAGATGCTCTCTTAGATTGAAGATTTGAAAGAGACACTTGTAGACACATGTCTAAACCACAATCATTGACATTGGCCAATATCCTTTTCTCCAAGAAGTTTCCATTCTTTACAATCACCACTCTCAAAAAGTTGATGTTGTTGACCAAAGCTCTTTTGTAGGTGATATAGTTATCATGAACAAAAAATCTTAGCACAATTAGAAGCTTATTGAACTCCTTGTCTTGACAAGGTCATTCTGCAGCTTTTTGGAGTCTGTTTTTACTAACATCTTGAGATATTTTAACTTGAGTAGAGCTTTATCCAGAGTTTGATGTTGATTTTCCGGCTTCTTTTGATTGCATTCCGGCTTCTTTTGATTGTTAAATTCTAGCTTTTATCTCTCCCTTAGTCTTGGTAGCAGGCATGAGTAGAGGACTTGGAATTTCTGGCCTAATAGCTTCAGGAAATATAGGTAGAGGAATTTGCAAGGCACCCATAATAGCTCCCAAAGAGATAGAATTCTACATTTGGAGATGTTTATGGGAGTCTACTAGGGACCTTATATCATTTTGTTGACTATGCACTAAAGTAGTAAGAGAAGTGACATGTGATGTAAGAGAATAATTAGAGGCTTGTAGAGTGGAGACTTGTTGTTGTAGAGACTAGATTTGTAGATTGGTTGAGCTGGAGACTGGTTGTTATGAGCTGGATGAGAGAGGAGCACCAAAAGTAGCTTGAACAGATTCTTTAATTCCCTCCATCAATAAAGCTGAGGGTTCATATTTGGCTTGGTGAAGTTGCTCTAACTTGAACTTTGTGTCATTGTTGCTAGTGATATGATTTTGGACAACTTCATGAAGAGCCAGAAATGATTGTTTAAGTTTTTGATGTTGAGCTCCATTCCAGTCATATCAAACTTGGTCATTTGTTCATCAAATTTTTTGAATTTATTTGTGATCTCTACCTGAGATGGCACAAGTTGATCAAGCTTATCTTTCACCAACCTCCTGATCTTTTCTTGATGACTATTCATTGTATGTTCCAATGCTTTACCAATGAGGTGGAAATCTTTGAGTTGTGCCTTATAGACCTCTGTAATAGCGTCATATACTTCCTGTGGACTGAGAGCCTTGGCATTTCTTCCTAGGATGGTGGCATATTCTTCTCTGAATCTAGCCAATACCTCATCCATTTCCAAACTGAAATCCTTATATAGCCAAGCATCCACATTCCCATCCTGCTCAGCTTCATCAACAATCTTGTGCTGCTATTTTTCAATATCTTCTTTATATAATAGCAAGATAACTTGATAATCCTGATTGGACATGTCAGTTATGAGTAACTATTGGGTAATATTTGCAAGCCCAACTAATTGGTCGACAAGGAGATCATTCATTGTAATTAGCTAAGATTGAGCATCTTGCAGCCATTGAGAGATGAGATGAGAAGGTTGTTGGGTAGTGTTTGAAGTGGAAGGGATGTATGTTTAGTTTGAGGTGGAGGGTATAGTGGTATAAGGTAACCCTGTGACTGGAGCCACAGTTGAACTCACAGTTTGAACTGTGATTTTGACAGTGTATTGTTCATCAGTCGTGGGAACCATCATTGGAATTGGAGGGGATTTGACTAGGTTACTATCATGTACCATGGCCTCAAACCCTTGTTCTTCTTGCAAAGAACTGGCACTTGAATGTGTTATAATTGCTTCCCCAATAGTTGGATTACTGGCAATTTGACTCCCAGCTTCTATTGACAATACAATGTCAGCCAGGGTTTTGAGGGGAATTGTCCCTACCTAAAGAACCTCCAATTGAATTTGAGAGGATTTAGATAGCTCCCCCTCAGGAGTACTACCCTCAAACCTTTCATTCTATGAAGATTGATTTGCACATGAAGGTGCATTTGGTACCATCACAGGGTCTTTAGTAAAAATTGATGAAACCCCCGTATTTTTATTGGTGTCATCAAGGTCTACCTCAACATGTAGCCTCTCACCAACTATTAGATATTAAATACAACACAGGGGGGTGAATGTATTTTAGATATTTTTAGCCTTTCTCAAACTTTTATGGATATATGAACAAAGCAGATTAGAGATAGAGTTATAGTATGTTAGCATAAATAAAATAGCAAATATATTATTTTAAAACTCACTTAATTTTGTATTAAAATCAAGTTAAGTCTTACTACAAATTCTGGGTTTTTTGTAAGTAAAGAACTCGACTTCTATCTTGAGAGAGTTCAAGAAAATTTAGATATGTTTGTTACCCTTAAAAGCAAAGGACCGGTGTTTACTTTATAGATTAGTAAACACGGGTTTACACAGTATGCAATAAGATGTACTAAACCCTACTTTAAGTTATCTCTAAACCTTTTCATTTATGTCTTAGTGAATCTTTGCAAATCATGTAGGTCTGTGACTTTCTTTTGTCAGTTAATCTTGGCCCTTGATCTTGCACTCTTCAAGCTGCTTTTGTAGACTTTTCAATCTAAGTGATTAGATCATTTGTTGATTGATAATCTTGAATCTTTAACTTTTCTACACTCTGTACTTGAGGTTTATATCGAGATCTACAGTTTGTTGTATAGAGGACTGACATCTCGATAAGTATAATGGCTTATCGAGATCTCTGAGTTCTCTATAAGTGTTTTCACTTGTCGAGGTCTCTAAGTTCTCTATAAGTGAATTTGGCTTGTCGAGGTCTCTGAGTTCTCTATAAGTGTCTTTGACTTGTCAGATCTCCGAGTTCTTTATAAGTGAACTTGACTTGTCGAGGTCTCCAAATCTCTGCATGTATATATGTCTTGTCGATATCTCTGATCTTCATATCTTCATTTTGACTTGTCAATATCTCTGAGTTCTCTATATGCAAAAATGACTTGTCGATATCTCCAATCTTCATATCTTCATTTGACTTATCGATATCCCTGAGACTTCTCTATAAGCCATTTTGGACTTCTCGATAAGTCATTCTGGACTCCTCGATAAGTCATTCTGGAGTTCTCGAATGACTTCTCTATATGACTTGATATGTGACTTGTAGATATCTTGACTTATAACATTTTTCCTAAAACAGATTTATTCAACTCCAAGCTTCTTCACCTTTTCTCCGAGGCATGATCTTGTTGATCTTCTTCCAGAGTTTATTCTTAGGCTTGAGACTGTTCACAGAAAAATACTATAATATG
Organism: Apium graveolens; assembly: GCF_009905375.1. NCBI lineage: Eukaryota > Viridiplantae > Streptophyta > Magnoliopsida > Apiales > Apiaceae > Apium > Apium graveolens. Next base: position 21,074,429 of record NC_133648.1, on the reverse strand, counting down.
TTCTTTAACATTTATAGACTCAAGTAATACAATAAAAGATACAGATTTAGACTATCATACAACTAAATCTTAAAGTTATCAATGTGACTTAATCTTGTTATACTACATGCATGTCTTGCATAAAAATCTCCCCCAATTTGTGAGAAGATTGCTTATCAAAAATCCATGCCTGGTAACAAGACTAACCCCAAGTTACAATGATATAATAAAAATTTATATAAAATTGACAGATCACAAATACAACTTTTATACATTGAGTAATTACATGAGTTCAACAAGTTAGTTTATCACACAAACTTCTCATATCATGTTTCTTTTTTAATGAGGTCCTTTAGATTTACAAGTACTTGAAGTTCCTCTATGATTTATGTCCCTCTTAGAGCTTCCACAAGCATGAGCCAGTCATCTAATGAATAACTGTTCAAGTAATTTACTCTAAATCTTGAGAATCTACAAGCTTGTATATTTAGAAAATGTTCATCCTTTGATATTCTGCTAAGCCCCTTTGCCTTGAGTTCTTTTGATCTTTGCTCAAAAATCTCTATCTCTTTTGCATATTTCCTTTCCCTTTCCTCTCTTTCAACCTTTTCTCTTGCTCTTCTTTCTTCTCTCACTACTAACCATACACACAACACAACCCCCTATGTCATTGTACTTGTGTCCTTATCCTTCATTAAGTTGATCACCCTCTTTATTTCTGTGGTTGAAAATATATCTATTAAAACCCTTCCAAGTCTTGATAGTAGATTTTGACTTCTCTCAATGAAACAATCCAAACTTTGACTAATTTTCAGGTAATTGTTGAAAGTAGTCATCATCTGTGATTCACCAATTTAATGGTAGAAAATCAATTTGATCAAAGCAATTCCAGATAGCCATCTCTTCAACTTGCAGCTTCTTTGGCTTTCTCCCAACAGTTTTGCAATGAGTTTTGGTAGGTGGCTTAAATGAAGGTAGGTTTGATATTTTCTTTAGAGGTGATTGGTATTTTCAGTAGAGTGTTTGCAGTTTGTTTGAACAAAAGTTTTGGTTTAAAGGTTAAAAGTGATTGAATGTTTGAGTTTGCAAGCTTAGAGGTTTGAGTTTGTTGGATTTGGATTGGTAGGACATTTTTCTTGGTGCCTTCACTATCTTCCTTCTTCTTCTTCCTTCTTTCATCTCCCATTTTCTTGTCATTCCTCTTCTTCTCATCCTACTTCTTATCTACTACGTTGCCACCAGCTACTTTAGAAGAGTGACTTGGATTTGAGCCATAAGGTTTTTTCTCATCATGCTTCTGCTCATCATCATCCTTGTCATCTTTTGAGTTGAACTTTGTAGTTGGCAACATGGTCTCTGCATTATATAGATATCTCCCTAGCATCCTAATCATTTCTACATCTTTAGCTATTTTGAAGTTCTTTCTCTTTAGATCAGTCTAAAATGTCACTATTTATCTTGTATTTTCCTTACACAGTTTTTGGGTACTGTGAAGTATCTGCACTACTTAGTTTATGGACAAATGTAGGCCACCCCTTGCTTGAATATAGACAGGCTTCAGGAAAAGCAGCTATCTAAGCTTTCTTGAGTTCTTTGAGCAGTTGGGCGTCCTCTGGAATTACTGGATAAACTCTGTCAATTATCACATCGAGCTCAGATGCTTTCATTCTTTGTAGATTTGAGAGAGACACCTAAAGACATTTGTCCAAACCACAGTCATTGGCATTGGCTACTACCTTTTTCTCCAAAAAGTTATCAACTTTCACTATTACCACTCTTAAGAAATTGATGTTGTTAGCCAAAGCTCTCTTGTAAGTAATCTAGTGATTGGTCAGAGAGACTCTTAGAACTTTCAGTAGCTCATTGAACTCCTTATCTTGACAGGGTCCTTCTACAGCTTTCTGGAGCCTGTCTTTACTAACACTTTGAGAGAGTTTTAATTGCATAGAATTTGACCAGAGTAGTAGATTTTCAAGCCTATTAAGATTGTGTAGATTTACCAGCTTCCTTGGACTGTTTAATCCTTGATTTTATCTCCCCCTTAGTCTTGTTGGCAGGCATGAGTAGTAGATTTGGAATTTCTAGCCTCATAGCTTCAGGAAGAGCAGATAAAGGAACATTCAAGGCACTCATGATAGCTCCCAAAGGAACTGAATTCTATATTTGGAGATGTTTGTGGGAGTCTACCAGGGTCCTAATTTCATGTTGTTGACTCTGCACTAGAGAAGTGAGAGCATTAACCTGAGCTGTGAGTGAGTTATTTGAGGCTTGGAGAGTTAAAACTTGTTGTTGTAGAGATTGAATCTGGAGATTTGTTGATGTAGAAGGAGGTTGTTGAGAACTTGAAGAGATAGGAGCACCAAAAGTAGCTTGAACTGACTCCTTGATCCCTTGCATTAACAGAGCAGATGGTTCATATCTAGCTTGATGAAGTTGATCTAGTTTGACCCTTGTGTCATTATTAATGGTAATATGATTCTAGGAAACTTCATGCAACGCTATAATTTGGACAACCATCAAGACAGAAAAAGAAGAATGGTAAGGGAGAAACTGGATGAACTTGTAACTACTCTAGTTCAGATCAAGAACAAGTTTCAGACTTTTGTTGATCAAATGGCAATGTTTGATATGACTACCATGGAGAAGAGCATCAAAGTCTGTTGTTGAGTTTTACTTATGAGATGAAAAGCTTTAAGTTGAGCTTTATAGACTTCTGTCACAACATCATATACTTCATGTGGAGTGAGGGCTTTGGCATTGCTTCCCAAAATGGTGACATATTCTTCCCTAAATCTTGCCAAAAACCTCATCCATGCTCAAGCTAAAATCCTTGCTTAACCAAGCATCTACATTTCCATCCTGCTCAGCTTTATTTACAATCTTTTGCTGCTGCTCTTCAACATCAGTTTTATAAGACAACAAGATTGTTTGATAGTCCTGATTGGACATATTTGTGGTTAGAAGCTGTTGTGTGATGTTGGCAAGGCCAGAAAGTTGATCAACCAAAAGATCATTCTTTATAATGGGTTGAGCTTGAGCATTTTGAAGCCACTAAGAGATAAGGTGAGATGGTGGTTGAGAAGGGTTTGATGTAGAAGGAATGTCTGTTGGGTTTGAGGTGGATGGTTGGGGTTAAGTATCATTACTTGTGACATATGTCACAGTTTAACTCACAGTTGGAACTGTGATTATGACAGTGTGTTGTTCACCACTTGTGGGTAGAGGTGGCTAATTGTGCGGGTTTGAACCGCACAACCGGGACCGGTTCGTTCTAAAACCGGTATTTATTCAGCCCGGTTCGGCTCGCTAAAAACCCGCACAATTCGTCTGAAGGAACGAGCCGATTACGAGTTAGGAATCTGAAAACCGGGACCGAGCCCGCACGGCACGCACGAACCGAACGAACCCGCACGGCCCGGTTGAACCGCACGAACCCGCACGGCTCGCACTAACCCGCACGGCCTGCTCGCGATTGACAACACGCACCAGCATCTCTATTCTGTTTTGTCCTCTGTATCAAAGCAACTGTCCTTCTCTGTAACAGAGCATAGTTAAATTTGTAATTTTAACTAGTGAACATCTCTAGAAAAAATAGTTAATGTAATTTTTATTAATATTTTTTTGTTTACTTAATTTGTATTTAATATTTGATACGGTTTGTTCATTTTTGTAGAGAGGAATCCTCTCACATCATTTGTAATATTTTTAAATTAATAAAATTTATATAAGGTGCCGTCCTCTTTCAACCCAAAAAATTAAAATAATAAAATTATTATTTTACCAAATAAAAAAATTCAAGTAATTATGAAATATATTATTTAACAGAAAAATTAAAAACACAAAATCGAATTATTTACTATGTAAATAGAAGCCAATAATTATTTTTAATCCAGTAGACTAGTAGGTGGCTAAAAGGTGTCTACCCTCTACCTATTAATACTTATAAATTACTAATATATTACAAATTTACAACAGACAACTAACAGTGTTACACAACTAACAGTGTTACAGTGGTGTGACACGACCCGAAGAAAAGAAGGTTGGTCCTCTTTTAACCCGCACGGCCCGAGCCCGCGATTATTCGTTCGCGGTTATTAGTCCGGCCGGTCCCGAATTCTGTTTCTTCGACTCGCGCCCGGCCCGAGCCCGATTCACAGACTTACAGGCCGGTTCAGTGTTCTGTCTTCGAGTGTTGAACCCGTGTGCGGCCCGGCCCGGCACGCACGGACCGCACAAGTGGCCACCTCTACTTGTGGGAACCTCCAATTGAATTGGAGGGGATTTAACCGGGTTATTTTCATGTACCATGGCCTCAAAACCTTACTCTTCTTGCAAAGATCTGGCACTTGAATATGCCTGACTTGCCTCCCCTATAACAGGCTCATTAGCAATTGGACTTCTAGCTTCAATTTTTAAGGCAATTTCAGTTAGGGTTTTGAGGGGAGTTGTCAGTGCATGAGGAACCTCCAATTGAATTGGAGAGGATTTAGATAGCTCCCCCTCAAGAGTACTACCCTCAAACTTATCAATCAGTAAAGATTGTTTAGCACATGAAGATGCTTGAGTAGATATCACAGGGTCTTCAATAAAAACTGATGAAACCCTTGTGTTTGTGTTGGTGTCATCAAGGTCTAACCCAGAGTGTAGCCTCTCACCAACTAAATTTGGTTCCTGGGTGGTGAACATAATTTCATGAATCATGCCACTTGATTTTGACAACACTTAATAGTTAGATTCAAGTGTTTGATTGTATGAAGAATAAATTTTAGATATTTGATTTGTAATTTCAAGATTGAGTGTTGGCAGCTCCCCCTGAATAGATGAGGGAGCTTCAAAAGTTGTGCTCTCTGTGTGTGTGCCATCCTTATTCCTTCTTTCATATATTTGAATGTGTTCAAGTGTTGGTGTAGACTCTTTACAGGGTGCACTAGGAGAATGCTCTTTTTAATAGAGACACCCTGTTGAGAGGATGCCCCTAGAGTCTATTTTATGCCTTCTTTTATAACTACATCCTTTTGAGAGGAGAGGTAGCTTGAGTGGTCAACTCAGTTTTCTTGGTCATCTTTGGTATCTTGACCGGGTTGGACTCGGTTTGAGTTTGATCTTCACCACTCTCATTGATAATAGTTAGGGTTGCCTGCTTTCTCTTCTTTTTACTCCTTCACCCTTCTGAGAGGATGAAGCGGTTGGTTTCTGTTAGGACGAAAATATGCGCTAATATTCACGCAAGTATAAGCGATCGCAAGTAATATTGAATTATTTCTAGTTCATTCCCACGAAGACTGGTTTAGGTTAATTTCAATCAAGGCACTTATGCAACAATGGTATGGTTATTATTCAATGCTAAGACGATTAACAAATTGAGAATGTTTATAACTACGATTAACTAAGAGATTATACTAAAGAACATTAACTAAGGGATTAAAAAGGATTATTTTACTATATGACTGTTAAGTGGATTTTATATCTACTTGGAATGCTTCATTCTAGGCTTAAGTTGGTGTTTTAGACTCAAGTTGTTGGTATTTTGATGTATTTTTGTGTTTTTGCATCTCATGCACTAGTTGGAGGAAGAATGGAGCTTTTATTGAATATATGCTGAAAATAGATCAGAATTGGAATCCTAGGTCATTCTCAAGTTGTAGAGAATCTCATTAGCTTCGCGTGGACTGCTTATTCATCAAATTCTGACGAGTGGAGCAAAAGTTACAGCAAAAAGAAGAAAATTCAGATTTCAAACTACAGAAGCACATCGCACCCGCGCTGGGAAGCGGGGTGGCCGCGCTGAAACAACAGAAGCACGGCGCGCCCGTGCTGAGAAATGGGGCGGCCGTGCTGGAACCGCAGCGCGGGCGCGCGCCAAGTCATTTTCACAGAATCCTGATTCCAGTCTGATTTTGAGAGTCTGGAAGCCCAGAACGACCAGAAGCCTATATATATCAATACAAATACATTTTTAACAAGAAGGAGGCATGAGAGAGTAATAAGAAGACCTATAGAGCACGAGAAGGCTACGGAGAAAAAGACTTATTTTCTTCAATATAGTTGATACTTGTATGCTTGTTTTCAATTTATCTTTGGACCCTAGCACTTTTATATTATTTATTATCATGCTTTCATTGGAATCCATGGTGACGATGAGTTCGATTATGAACTAATCGTTATCGTGGGGTTCTAACGGATTTATTTATAGATTTCTTTAGTTAATTTATTTCAATATCTTGGTGTGTGGTGATTGATTGATATCCTAGTATTGGTTGTGCTTATTCGTCTTATGTGCGTAGCTAACATATAAGATAGCGTGTTAATCTCTATTAAAGAGACAGTGAATATAAGGATTTAGAACTTGCCATGCTAGCATAGGTTTATGTATTTATATGCATGATTTGTGGGTAATTTTAACCATCTTACTTGCCCTATATAATCACGATAGATAACTTGCGCATTAAACCGTTATATTTTCAATTCTTATAGACATATAAGGACTAAGCATAATTGGTATCTATTCAACTTCTATCTCTTTTGTGGATGCTTGGTAGTAGGGTATTCATACAATAAAAGTTGGCGTTTATTAGTTTCATGTTATCTGATTAGTGTCATCACCATTGCATGCTAAGGTTAAGAACAAAAAGGCTATTGAATGAAGTATTTAATGAAGTTAGGATCTCATGTTTGTCATATATAGTAATTCAACCTTAATTCTCTTAGTTAATGTTATTTAGTATAATCTCTTAGTTTAATCAAAACCCCAATTTGTTATTTGTCTTAACATTGAGCGATAACGATATATTGTTGCATAGGTGCATAAATTGAACTTAACCTAAACCAGTCTCTGTGGGAACGAATCTGATTTATATCTTATACTACTTGTGAATGCGTATACTTGCGTGAATTTTAGCGTGTATTTTCGCCCTAACAAGTTTTTGGCGCCGCTGCCGGGGACTCGGTGTTGTTAATTGTTTAGTTTATGTGCTTGTCATCATTGGTCGTTAAAGTTCACTGACTCAGACTATTTTACTTTCACAGTTTACTTGTTGTGTTTCAGGTACTCGTTACAGTGGGAGATCTAGCAGCACGAATGAAATCCTTGATGGATTTTTCTCAACCCAAGATCAATGGCATTCAATCTAGCATTGTCAGGCCAGCTATCACACCTAATACCTTTGAGATCAAGCCTGGAATAATTCAATGGGTGCATAATTCAATCCAGTTTGGGGTTTCTCCAACGGAAGATCCCAATATGCACATTAGGGATTTCATTGAGATCTGCGATACCTTCAAGTTCAACGGTGTTTCTGAAGATGCTGTGAAGCTGAGACTGTTCCCATTCTCTCTGAGGGACAAGGCTAAGAGCTGGTTACACTCTCTACCAGCTAATTCGATTACTACTTGGGAAGATCTTACTCAAAAGTTTCTCACTAATTTTTTCTCTATGGCAAAGACAGCTGCAATCAGAAATGCTATTACTCAATATACGCAGCAATCGGAAAAATCTTTATTTGAACCTTGGGAGCGCTACAAGAAGATGCTTAGGAAGTGTCCTCATCATGGAATTCCTAATTGGACGAACATCAATTATTTTTATAACGGGTTGGGAGCACAATCAAGACCCATGCTCGACGCAACATCATGTGGAGCATTATGGGCAAAGAGCTATAAGGAAGCCTATGATCTAATTGAACTGATGGATGCTAATAAATATTAATATCCAACTCATATATTGCCACAGGGCAAGGTAGCAGGAGTTCTTCAAGTGGATACAGCTATAGTTATCACTGCGCAACTAAAGGAGTTGTCTATGAAGATCGATTTTCTGGCTAACTATGGTGTTAATCAGATAACCAGTGTTTGTGAGCTATGTGCAGGTTCGCATGCGACGGAGCAATGCGCTATATCTAGTAAATCAGCTCAGTTTGTGAGCAACTTTCAGAGATCATAGTAACCAGTTCCAGACACTTATCATCCTGACAACTGGAATTGTCCTAACTTCAGATGGAGCAACAATCAGAATGCGATGCAACTGCCGTTCCAGTAGTTTGGAAACGAGCAATTCAATCTTCCTGGTTTTCAGCAACAATTCGCACCAAGATAACAACTCCAACTTCAACAACAAACTTACGAAGGTGCAGGTCTATCTTCGACTGAAAATCTGAATTGGAGGAGTTGCGGCTTATGTGCAAAAACCAGGCTCTTATATGCCAAAGCCAAGTTTTTTCTATCCAGAATCTGGAGAACCAAATAGGGCAAATTGCTAACGCCTTATTGAATCGACCACCAGGAACTCTTCCTAGTGATATAGAAGCCAATCCAGGCGAGAGGGAATTTGAAAAACAGGTGAACGCCATCACCTTGAGGTCAGGAAGGGTCGCAAGTCCCCAAATTCAGCAAGATGAAGAGTCTGAAAATTATATCCAGAATGTAGGTTGTGATGCCCTCAATCTCGGGGTTAGGAAATGAGGACTCACACACCTCTATTCTAATAATTAAATATGCATAAACCCCGATTAACTACTAACAGGATCAACAGGATAAAGTATGAGACAAGATTACAACTACCAATCATGAAATATAACTTACAAACCCCAAAATATTATTAAATAAACAATATCGATTCCGGCTGGAAACCGACAGATAACCCATTGTATCTTTATACACCTCTTTCTAGGCGCGAGCTCACTCATACAAACCACTACCTGCTCTGGCAACCGGAAGCCCTCAACACGGTAGGGACCACCAGGTACGCTCTTATGAGCAGTGCGCCTAAGTCTGGCCATCTTCTTGCTTAACTGCCATGGTTAGATTAAGACAAAACAAATGAGTATAAAACTCAGCAAGTAACTATATAGCAGTTCAACGATATTAAATCTCAATATACTTTGAACAAACTAGGGCATTCTACTTTAATTAATCTAGGTGGTAGATTTCCATTTTTTTTTGGGATAAGGAAAGGTATCTGAAGAATAGTAGGGCTTTCAAGAAACAAGGCTCGAAACAGGACGAAAGCCGACATTCATCATAAATCATTATAGGATCAAAATAAATCTTTCGATAGAGGAAAGCAACAGTATTTCAAGATATAGAATCATTCATATGATCAACAATTTCAAGAATCAGGGTTCTCGAGCTTTAAGCTCCACAATAACATAATTAACTCTTTTCAAAGCATTATAAACCATTTTCATTTCCAAAAATCAATTTACTGAATAAAAGTTTCAGTTCCCTTTTTAAATAATCATTTAGAACCCTTGATTGGATCACTTTATCTTTCTATTTCATTATATATGGGTGATCAGCCCGTATCGACCTCCATTCCGGTCTTTAAGGTACCAATCGGCATAATTTCAGCCTTAAATTGGACTAGTCCCACTAGCCTCTTACCATGACTGGACTAGTCCCACTAGCCTCTTACGTCTCAATCCAATCCATCAGGAATTCATTTGGAAAACCTTGAGTTGGAAAAAAAATAGGTTTTCTAAAATCCATTTTATCATTACCAAGTATTTGAAATCATTCGGACTCTTTCAAGTCGAAACTAATTCTTAAATCAGATTTTAAAGAAACAAGGTTCAGGGAGTGAATCAAAGATACGCAAGGAACAATTCACAAGAATTCTGTATCAGGGACAATAAGGCACTAAATTTGAAGGATCAGTAATAACTTAGGGATGAATAGGGTGATCAAGAGAAACAGGGTATCATTAAACAGAGTTAACCAAGATAATCAATAGGTTCAGTATGATTCATGGCATTATAGGTAACTTGAACAGAAAGGCAGATTATCAAAGGGTGAAATCAATAGGATTATCAATAACAGGTTATCAAGAACAAGGGTACTTCAAATCAATATCAGGGTTTCATAAAGCAAGGGTTTCATACTTAAACAGTTCAATACTCTACATGGTATGAACACATTCTCTTATAACCATTTACACAAGTAATCAGAGTTACTTGCCTGAAATTCCTTTCCTGAGGGTTGAACTACCGCCACCTAGTAAATCCTTTCCTTTCCTAGCCTGAATGCCCTCACGCTCCGAATCTACAATAAAACCAAAAATCTTAATTAGATTCCCAACTCTCGTTCCCGGAACGATCACTCTATACGATAACTCGATTATATCTTTGACTCGAGCATACGAATATAGCTTATACATATAAGCACATAGCACTTAGCACATAGCATAATCCTTATATACTTAGCAATCAAAGCGTACTCGCTTGACCTTGGCTATGTCTCAATTCACACTAACACGACTCTCTTTTACGAGTACAAGACCCATTTACAACCAAACATTTACGTATGTACTATCACTTATATCAATCAACTTAATTTCCTTTTCTTTTGCTCCTTAATTCGAACCATACATACAAAACACATTCACATATATTCAATTTCAATCTCACACATTCATGCACAACTAATGAAATTCACAAGATTCATTTATTCACTTTTAGCCTTATCCTTTTTAATCAAAAATCCGAATTATAACCACGTTAAGGGCCAAAATCAACTTCTTTTAATCATCAAAAATTCGAACACAACACTACTTGATCTTTATCATGCATCCAACTCTTACTTAGCAATTCAATCCACTTAATTCACTTTTTTTTATTCCTAAGAATCCATTCGGGTTTTTCCATAAATCAACATACAAGAATGGATTTTAACATGCAAGGCAATACATCATATTTCCCACTTATTTTAGTTCTTAACTAGGTCATTCCATTCACTTAAACACCAAATCATGTAACACTTAACTCATTCAACCAACATGCATTTGCTCAATCAATATTTAACCCCTTTTTATCTTGTTTTTATTCGGCAAGAACATAATTTTCAACTCAAGGTCTAATCAATAACATGCACTAATTGATCTTCTTTAAAATTATCATGCAATCACTTTTAAGCCACATAAACCTAGTGTTCAACAAGATTAACCCACAAAACCGAATTTTCCTTCTTAATTAGCAAAAAGCCGAAGCAAAAACTCACATGAAAATCCTCAATTTTTGATTTTCTAAGCAACAATCATATGCATACATTCATTTTCTTCCTAACACAATCAATGGAATCATTTAATCAAGCACACACTTGAATTTCATCAAAGAAGCAAAACCCTTTTCTAAATTTTCAAGAAATCATAGCATGCAACACTAAAATCCAACGATCACATCATGGAAAATCCACCGGCTCTCCATTGGATCATGGCCGGTGGTGGTCGAACTTGAGAGAGTCCATAACAGATCTCTTCTCGAGTGTATGACCTCCAATCACGCTTAAATTCACTCTTTTAGTCATGCTTCAAGAAATTGTTTTTCTTAAACACAACCATAGTGATCACTTCAACAAAACCTTTATAATCACTTACATGCAAGTAAGAATCGAAGTATATACCAAGAATAACAACTAATGGAAGCAATATCTCGGTGTTTGAGTGTGTTTTAATGGTTGCATGCGAGTGAGAGAGGTGAGAGATGAGAGAGCCGAGAGGGAGTGAGAGAGAGAGTGTTCGAGAGAGAAAGGGGAGAGAAAAAGAAGAGAGAAAAGAGTGAGTGCACGGAAAAGAAGAAGAAAATGGGGGAGGAAGGAGTATTTTATACTCTACCAAGATTAAGGGCAAAATAGTAATTCAATAATTCCTTTTTGACTTGCACTTTCTTTCTCTTTTTACTTAAATGCAACGAAATTCAAAATGAAAATATTTCTCTCTCGGAAAGATGAAATTGTCTTGAATAAAAATCTTTAACACGTAGGTCTCGAAATTAGATTTTTATCCATTACTCATAATAAGAAATTGAGTGAACGGTTAATTTTATATGAATTTCGCAAACTTGCTTTAATAAATACATTTTCCACATAAAATCAATTTAAAAATACAAAGATCCATAATCAAATTCACGTATTATTTTTAAAAAGTCTCTAAGGTCTTTACGAGGATAACAGAACAAATCCCATATTTTTATCCTTCTCGGATGATTTTATAAAAATGCGCGAAGGTTAATTAAACCTTTACTTAAATCACGTAATTCCTTTAAAATTCACAAAATTGATACAGAACACATAGTCATGCACACAGTCAAGCAATCACACACATATAGTCACATAACGACTCAGGTCTGATCATAGAATCTATCCCTCTTTAATCTTTATCATCTTTTACGCGTACCGGGTCACGTTCAGCCTGACGGCCCGACGCTCAGCGTTTTGATTACGCTTCTCATTATCTTTGCCAATCAACACGTCTCTTAAGACGAAATACTTTATTCATTCACTTCACATATAATTCACATTTTATATTATTTAACTCCATATTAGGACGGGTTCCGTTATACCTGACGGCCCGACACCAAGCTTAACTTTTAAGCTGACTCTTTAAATTGAAACGTTTTTATCCACGATCCTTAACTCTAGTATACAGATAAGACAAGTAATCACCACTTAATCTCATAATTATAATCTCATCACATAACACATACTTTACTTTCTTAATTACGATGCAAAATTCTCGGTCGTTACATAGGTGCGTCTACACCTTTACCAATTCCAGAAAATGAGATTGTGGCTGAAGAAGAAGTGCAGAAGGAAGCATAGGGGGAACCAAGGAAGATTACTGCAAAACACACTCCTCCTGAGGGTAATACATAGGAGAAACATATCTATCTTCCACCCCATTTTCCTAAAAGGTTGCAGAAGCAGAAGTTGGATGAGCAATTTGCTAAGTTTCTGGAGGTGTTCAAGAAACTTCATATCAACATACCTATCGCTGTAGCTCTTGAACAGATGCCTAGCTATGCAAGGTTTATGAAAGGTATTTTCTCTCGAAAAGTGAAACTCGATGACTTAGAGACCGTTACTCTAACTGAGGAATGCAGTGTTGTGCTGCAACAGAAGTTGCCTCCGAAACTTAAAGATCCTGGAAGCTTTACTATTCCTTGCACCATCAAAAATTTGTCGTTAGACAAGTGTTTATGTGATTTGGTAGCTAGCATTAATCTGATGCCCTTGTCTATCTTCAAAAAGCTTGGTCTACCTGATCCGAAGCCGACATATATGTCCTTGCAGTTGGCCGATCGTTCTATTACATATCCACGAGGCATTGTGGAAGATGTATTGGTCATGGTGGATAAACTCATATTTCCTGCTGATTTTGTAATTCTTGATTTTGAGGAAGATAAGAAGATTCCCATTATCTTGGGAACACCATTCTTGGCTAAAGGCCGAACTATGATCGATGTGCAAAAAGGAGAGCTTACGATGAAGGTTCACGATCAAAAGGTCACTTTTAATGTGTTCAAGGTAATAAAGTTACCCACAGCTAAAGAGGAGTGCTTTAAAGTAGAGTGGGTCGACTCTGTCAAGAATTCAGAACCTGAGCAATTTCCAAAGTCAGATACCTTAAAGAGATCCTTAATGGGGAAATCAGTTATTGATGACAAGGAAGAAGCAGAGCAACTGCAGGTTTTGAATGCACCTCCGTGGAAGAGGAAGTTGGATATTCCATTCGATTCTCTTGGGTTAGCAGAGCTGAAAATTTTTCAGGATCGTCTCGAGCCATCTATTGAAGATGTTTCCATACTTGACCTTCACCCACTACCAGATCACTTGAGTTATGCATTCTTAGGTGCACCACATGATAAGGGCTTGGGATATATTTTTGATGATGTAGAGGATAGCCGAATGAATGCTCTAGTGCCTACAGAGGATTCTTCTCGTATGTAGCAGGTAGTTAATAGAACTGGTGTTGGTGATGAGCAGTACAAGCGAGTAATTAGGCGTGTGGAGGCCATGCACGACATTCACCGTCGTTTTGCTGCAGATTTGACACAGGCTTTGGGCACTATTTTCCGAGCCACTGGTGTCGAGGTTGATTGGCCATCTAATCCTCTACCCGAAGAGGGTGATCTTTCTGACGACTAGGTATGCCTGAAATCCTGATTATTGCCTTCAATGAGGACATTGAAAATTTTAAGTTTGGGGGTGATAATGTAAGGATTAGTTTGTGTGTGTCCATATAGTTCATATAGATTCATGTTGCATATAGTTTTATTTCATTCGTAGTGTTGCATGCTTGTTCATATAGGACATATTTGTTCGTGTTATTATGTGAGTCGTGTTATTATGTGAGTCCATGTAGTTGCATTTATATGCATATAACATGATCCCTTAGGTTGAGCTATTTTTGATTGATTGTTTGATGTTGATGTGAGTGTAGTGATGATGAATAGAGGGATGTTTAAGTCCTAATGAATTGATTTACATGCCGGAAACAAATATTTTCACCAAGTCTTATAGGGTTTCTTTTGATCTAGATCATGATCATACTTGTTTGTTGTTGAGATTTAATCACTTGGTTATATTTAGAATTTGTGATATTCTCGTAATGACGTAAAAATACTGATTTTTTTTATTTGGAGAAAAGCTTGGATTTCATTGCTAGTTGTTATAAGGCTAGGCATCAAATGGCTAGTAGCCGACTCATAGTTTTATGAGTAGTCTAGGGTTGAATGAGATGGAGCGAAACGCACTCATTCAGAAATTGTTGAATAAAAAAGAGAAAAAAAAGAAAAGAAAAAAAATACGCGTTATGCATAATTGATCAAGAGTGAGCTCTTTAATACTCGAGTTATTAAGTTCTAGGGGACTTTGTGCCTAGTGACCTAAGGCTTTAATAGTCTGGGATCCGCTGACCTAACACTCGCTACATGGGTATTATTGCATAAGTCTTTTGGGACCTCATTCATTGTACGGTCAAATAAGCATATTTGTTATGTGTTCAATAATAGCATGAATCCTTGTATAACTTTAGTAGGAAGGAGGTGTTGTGAGTCATTATGCGTTTAACATCTATTCTGTTTATAAACTTGTGATTGTTCTGATGAAAGATAAGTTATGGTTATTGATCTAGTTTCGAGAGTATATCTGTTAAGCATCCCACACACACATGTTTCTGGTTTGTGAGTTGGTTTGTGGGATTTATTTGAACTCCATTTTACGTCATTACATTCTTAGAGGCATTGGCTTATTCATTTGGTTATGGTTATTCTGAGGGGATCAATTGCATTATCATTTAGTTGCATTCACGTAGTTGCATTCATGCATTAGGCTTGTTTTATAGTTTTGAGTCTCTTTATGCTTGAGGACAAGAATTGATTCAAGTTTGGGGGTGTGATAAGTGGATTTTATATCTACTTGGAATGCTTCATTTCAGGCTTAAGTTGGTGTTTTGGACTAAAGTTGTTGGTATTTTGATGTGTTTTTGTGTTTTTGCATCTCAGACACTAGTTGGAGGAAGAATGGAGCTTTTATTGTATATATGCTGTAAATAGATCATAATTAGAAGCCCAAGCCATTCTCAAGTTGTAGAGAATCTCGTTAGCTTCGCGTGGACTGCTTATTCATCAAATTCTGACGGGTGGAGCAAAAGTTACAGCAAAAAAAAGAAAATTCAGAATTTAAACTACAAAAGCACGGCGCGCCCGCGCTGGGAAGCGGGGCGGCCGTGCTGAAACAACAGAAGCACGACGCACCCGTGCTGAGAAGCAGGGCGGCCGCGCTGGAACCGCAGAAACAGAGCGCCGTTTCACAGAATCCTGATTCCAGTCTGATTTTGAGAGTCTGGAAGCCCAGAATGACCAGAAGCCTATATATATCAATACAAATACATTTTTAACAAGAAGGAGGCCTGGGAAAGCAATAAGAAGACCTAGAGAGCACGAGAAGGCTACGGAGAAGAAGACTTTTATTTTCTTCAATATAGTTGATACTTGGATGCTTGTTTTCGATTTGTCTTTGAACCCTAGCACTCTTATATTGTTTATTATCATGCTTTTATCGGAATCCATGGTGACGATGAGTTCGATTATGAACTAATCGTTATCGTGGGGTTCTAACGGATTTACTTATGGATTTCTTTAGTTAATTTGTTTCAATATCTTGGTGTGTGGTGATTGATTGATATCCTAGTATTGGTTGTGCTTATTCGTCTTATGTGCGTAGCTAACATATAAGATAGCGTGTTAATCTCTATTGAAGCGACGGTGAATATAAGGATTTAGAACTTTCCATGCTAGCATGGGTTCATGTATTTATATGCATGATTCATGGGTAATTTTAACCATCTTACTTGCCCTATATAATCACGATAGATAACTTGCACATTAAACCGTTATGTTTTCAATTCTTATAGACATATAAGGACTAAGCATAATTGGTGTCTATTCAACTTCTATCTCTTTTGTGGATGCTTGGTAGTAGAGTATTCGTACAACGATAGTTGGCGTTTATTAGTTTTAGGTTATCTGATTAGTGTCATCACCATTGCATGCTAAGGTTAAGAACAAAAAGGCTATTGAATGAGGTATTCAATGAAGTTAGGATCCCATGTTTGTCATATATACTAATTCAACCTTAATTCTCTTAGTTAATGTTATTTAGTATAATCTCTTAGTTTAATCAAAATCCCAATTTATTATTTATCTTAGGATTGAGCGATAACCATACATTGTTGCATAGGTGCATAAATTGACGCCGATGTCGGGGACTCGGTATTTTTAATTGTTTAGTTTATATGCTTGTCATCAGTGGTCGTTAAAGTTCACTGACTCGGACTCTTTTACTTTCACGGTTTACTTGTTGTGTTTCAGGTACTCGTTACAATGGGAGATCCAGCAGCACAGATGAAAGCCTTGATGGATTTTTCTCAACCCAAGATCAATGACATTCAATCTAGCATTGTCAGGCCTGCTATCACATCTAATACCTTTGAGATCAAGCCTGTCATAATTCAATGGGTGTAGAATTCAATCCAGTTTGGGGGTTCTCCAACGGAAGATCCCAATATGCACATTAGGGATTTCATTGAGATCTGCGACACCTTCAAGTTCAACGGTGTTTCTGAAGATGCTGTGAAGCTGAGACTATTTCCATTCTCTCTGAGGGACAAGGCTAAGAGCTGGTTACACTCTCTACCAGCTGGTTCAATTACTACTTGGGAAGATCTTTCTCAAAGTTTCTCACTAAATTCTTCCCTATGGCAAATACAGCTGCAATCAGAAACGCTATTACTCAATTTACGCAACAATCGGAAGAATCTTTATATGAAGCTTGGGAGCGCTACAAGGAGATGCTTAGGAAGTGTCCTCATCATGGAATTCCTAATTAGATGATCATCAATTTTTTTAACGGGTTGGGAGCACAATCAAGACTCATGCTCGATGCAGCATCAGGTGGAGCATTATGGGCAAAGAGCTATAAGGAAGCCTATGATCTAATTGAACTGATGGCTGCTAATGAATATCAATATCCAACTCAGAGATTGCCACAGGGCAAGGTAGCTGGAGTTCTTCAAGTGGATACAACTACGGCTATCACTGCTCAACTAAAGGAGTTGTCTATGAAGATCGATTCTCTGGTTAACTATGGTGTTAATAAGATAACCTGTGTTTGTGAGCTATGTGCAGGTTCGCATGCGATGGAGCAATGCGCTATATCTAGTAAATCAGCTCAGTTTGTGAGCAACTTTCAGAGATCACAACAACCAGTTCCAGACACTTATCATCCTGACAACTGAAATTGTCCTAACTTCAGATGGAGCAATAATTAGAATGCGATGCAATAGCCATTCCAGTAGTTTGGAAATGAGCAATTCAATCTTCCTGGTTTTCTGCAACAATTCGCATCAAGACAACAACTCCAACTTCAATAACAAACTTATGGAGATGCGGGTCTATCTTCGACTGAAAAATCTGAATTGGAGGAGTTGCGGCTTATGTGCAAAAAAAAGGCTCTTATATGCCAAAGCCAGGTTGTTTCTATCTAGAATCTGGAGAACCAAATAGGGAAAATTGCTAACGCCTTATTGAATCTACCACCAGGAACGCTTCCTAGTGATACAGAAGCCAATACAGGCGAGAGGGAAGTTGAAGAATAGGTGAACGCCATCACCTTGAGGTCTGGAAGGGTCGCAAGTCCCCAAATTCAGCAAGATGAAGAGTCTAAAAATTTTGTCCAGAATGTAGGTGCGTCTACACCCTTGCCATTCCAGGAAATGAGATTGTGGCTGAAGAAGAAGTGCAGAAGGAAGCAGAGGTGGAACCAAGGAAGACTACTGCGGAACACACTCCTCCTGAGGGTAATACAGGGGAGAAACAAATCTATCCTCCACCCTTTTTTTCAAAAAGGTTGCAGAAGCAGAAGTTGGATGAGCAATTTGCTAAGTTTCTGGAGGTGTTCATAAGACGAATAAGCACAACCAATACTAGGATATTATACAATCACCACACACTAAGGAATCGAAACAAATTAACTAAAGAAATTCATAAGTAAATTCGCTAGAACCCCACGATAACGATTAGCCCATAATCGAACTCATCATCAACATGTGTTCCGATGAAAGCATGATATACTAAACGTAGTCTTTATACTGAATAAATAATAAAACCAAGTATGTTACACAAGAATATAAGTTCACAAATAAGAAAAATAGCATCCAAAGTTACAACATGAAATAAAGAATCACAAGATTAAACTAGATCCTCTTCGCCTTGGTTGAATTGTGTTATATGGTCTTTTTACGCATTTTCCTTAAATTTTGGTACGTCTTGTTATGAAAAACGATCATAAGTTATGCTTATATAGCAGCCCATGCAGATTAGAAGTCCAACTGCTCAAAATTATAGTAGAATCAAGATTCTGTGATCCCGACCTGACGCGGCCGCACGCTACACCAGCGCGGGCGCGCTGCATATCTGCATCCCGGCGCGGTTGCGCGCTACTACAGCGCGGGCGTGCTGACCTTCTGGAAAATCTTCTTTTTCTTGTTTTCTTGGCTGGTTTGAGTTGGCGATCCACGAGCTTTTATTCAAGACACCATCCTAACACCAAATTAGCATCAAAATAATGCCAAATCACATGAATCCCTGATATAAGCCTAAAATGCAAAAACACTACAAAACACATCAAAAACACAAATAACTTGAGTACAAAACACCAATTCAAGCCTTTATAGAGCATTCCAAGTGGACATAAATGCCACTTAACATACCTCCAAACTTGAACCAATGTTTGTCCTCAAGAATAAACAGACTCAAAGAACAAGAAATAAAAATGCATGAATGCAAAATATATAAATACAACTATCCCCATAGAATAACTTAACTAACCGATAAGCAACATCTCAACAAATGCAATTATTCGCAGAAAGATCAATCAAATCTCACCAATCAACTTACAAACCAGAAATGTGCGTGTGTGCTTATGCTTACAGATATACTAGCGCAACTAAATCAATAATCATGACTCACTACTCATCAAGGCAATCACAAGGTTATAAATAGAATAAAAGTTAAACTCAAAATGACTTACAACACTTCAATTCTTATATCGGAGTTATACATGGATTCATGCTTTTATTGCTAACACATAAACAACACAAATATGCTTATTTGACCGTGAAATGAGTGAGGTCCATAAAAGACTTATACAATATAATACCCATGTAGCGAGCGTTAGGTTAGTGGATCCCAGACTATAAAAGCCTTAGGTCACTAGGCACAAAGTCCCCTAAGAACTTAATAACTCGAGTACTAAAGAGCCCACTCGTGATCAATTATGCATGAACACAAAACAAAATTTCTTCTTTTTTCATTATTTCTGAACGAGTGTGTTTCACTCCATCTCGGTCAACCCTAGACTACTCATATAAAATGAGCTGTCTACTAGCCATTTGACACCTAGCCACAACAACTAGCAATGCAATCCAATGTTTTTACTCTAATTTTTAAATATCCATGTTATTTTATCATTAAGAGAATATCCTAAATTCTAAATATAAACATGTGATTAAACCTTGACAAACAAACAAACCATGACCACGATCTAGCCCTCAAGCAACCTATAAGACTTAGTGAAATTACAATTGCCTAGCAAATCAACTCGATAGAACTTAACATCACTAAACACGACATCATTACACTAGCATCAATATCACAAATCAATCGGTAAAATCATCTAAGGGATCATGTTATAATATAAATGCACGAAACTATATGCAACAAACTATAACAAAAATAAAATAAAATAAAACTATTACATGGAAAATATGCAACTATATGAACCAAACTATCATGAATATGCAAACTATATGTTACTCACACATAACATATAATCCTTAACTACTACCCCCAAACTTAAAATATTCACTATCCTCAGTGAAGTTAATAGTAAAGAATCAGGCATACCTACTCAGAATTAAGGTCATCACCTACAACGGGTGGTGTGTCTGGAGGTGGATACCCAGAGTCCTCACCGAATACTGGCCACTGGATGTCAACTTTCGTGGCTCTGAATGTAGTCCCCAACACCTGGGTAAGGTCCTGAGCAAACCGACTATGGATATCATGTATCGCATCCATCCTCCCCATCAAGCACCTATACTGCGCTGAATTCATACCAGCACTGCCCTGTGCTTCCTCCTGCTGCTGCTGTGATGGACCGACCTCCTCACCTAACTGAGCTCTCCAAGCTGCTCTACGGGCCTACGAAGAACAACCAGCATACGTCAGATCAGCTGACCTTCTACCTGAAAAATGGTCATAAGAATTGTTAGATATATTTGAGATGCCATGTCTAATATGTTTCATGTTTAGTTTTCAGATCTTAACAAACAGGAAATATCAGTACTTACTGGAATCAGTATTTACTGGAAGTCAGAACTTAAGGATATCAGAACTTAGATTATCAGAAGATAAATATCAGAAGATGGATATCAGAACTTAAGTACGAGAGGACTAACAGTTAAGGAAGGAAGCTGATTTACAGGAAAGAAGATCGAGACTAATACAAAAGAAGATATGCATGGAAAGAGTTAGAGGACTTATGGAATTGTATAAGATATCTTATTGATATATTTTAGGAGACAGAATTATATTCCATATCAATTAGAAGTTATCTTGTAACTGTGTACTATATAAACACAGACATAGGTTTACACTATATGTGTTATCATTATCGAGAAGATCATATATTGTAACCTAGCAGCTCTCGTGATATTTATTCATCACTGAGGGAGAACAGTTCCATTGTAACAGGGTTTATTATATCGAATATATTTGTTTATTGTTACTTGTGTTCGAAATCGATTTGATTGTATTCTACAATATATTCAACCCCCTTCTACAGTGTTGTGTGACCTAACAAGTGGTATCAGAGCTAATCTGTTAACACACATACAGTAAAGATCCAAACAATCATGTCTGAAGAAGCAGAAAATCCAACCAAGCCCACCAAAACTGAAGAAACTAAAAACACTCAAATCCACAGTCGATATGAGACTATTAGGGTTCCCATACTGAGACCGTCTGAGTACCCCATATGGAAAGTGAAGATGGATATGTTTCTGGAAGCTACAGATCCAGTATACCTTGATACAATTAATGAAGGACCTCATAAGCCAACCAAGCTCTCTGTTGTAGTTGCAGATCAGCCAGCAAAGACCATACCAAAGGAGAAAAGTGAGTATACATCTGAAAATATCTCATTCATTGCCAAGGATGCAAAGGTAAGGCATTTGCTGCATAGTGCCTTTGATAATGTCATGTCAAACAGGATCATTCAATGCAAGACTACAAAGGAGATATGAGATGCTTTGGAGACAAGATGCCAGGGAACTGATGCAATCAAGAAAAACAGAAGGACTATACTCACTCAAGAGTATGAGCACTTTGACTCAAAAACTGATGAGTCATTAACTGACTTATATGACAGCTTTGTCAAACTCTTGAATGATCTGTCATTAGGGGATAAGGAATATGATCTTGAAGATTCAAATCTAAAATTCCTTTTATCTCTTCCTGAAAGTTGGGATTTGAAGGCTAGTACTATAAAAGAAAACTATGCTCTTGATGAAACTACTCTTGATGAAATTTATGGTATGCTCAAGACTTATGAACTTGAGATGGATCAAAGAAGCAAGAGATATGGGAGAAAGTCAATGACAGTTGCTCTTAAGGTTGAGGAGGAATTCCCCAAATTGGTTATTTCAAAGAAAGGCAAAGGAAAAGCTCTCATCATAAAGTCTGATTCAGAATCATCAAGTTCTGATGATGATGATTCAGAAACTGAAATTTACCTGAAATTGATGCTGATGAAGAGATGATGAAATTGTGTGCTCTTATGGTGAAGGGTATCACAAAGATAGCCTACAGGAAATTCAGAAGGGGAAAGAAGTTTTTCAAGAAAGGTGGAAGTACTGATAAGAAAGGGTTCATAAAGTATGAAGGCAAAAGTGCAAAGTCTGACAGAGGAGACAACTCAAATGTCAAATGCTACAATTGTGGTGAAAGAGACCACATATCTCCTGACTGCAAGAAAGGAAAGAGTGACAAAGGCAAGGCACTTGTCACAAAGAAGAAAAGCTGGACAGACTCTTCAGATTCTGAAGATGAGGTGAATCATGCTTTCATAGTAAATGTTGATGGCAACCCTGAAACTGTTGAATTAAAGGTGCCTCAAACAACTTATACCTTTCATACTGATGATATTACTGAGTTGAGATTATATCTTAAAACCATGTTTATTAGCTACAAAGATCAAACTTTAACATGTGAAAGATTAACTTCTGAAAATCTTGCTTTTAATAAAAGGAATGATTATTTAGAAAAAGAGTTAGTTATGTTCCATCAAACTCAGAATGAAAGAGATGATGCTTTTTATGTTAGAGATGAATTACTAAAATTGAATAAATCTCTAAAAACTGAGTTAGAAGAAGAAAAAGAGATTATCAGGAGAACAACTCAGAATTTATTAAGTAGTGGAAACTGGAAAGAGGGCTTAGGTTATGGAGATGATAAAAGTGAAAAAGGAACTGAACAAATTGAGCCAATTGTTGTTAAACAAACTGTTAAGCCAAAGGTAAATTATGTTAAGTTTGTAGCTAAAAATATAAAGTCTGATTCTAAAAAGATGAAAGAGTCTGTGACAGAAGTTAAGGAGAAGTCAACTTCTGACAAATTAGAACATGATAAACCAGTTGAAGTCAACATAGGCTTAATGACAAAGAAGCAGCTTAAGCATAAGCTGAAAGAAATAAGGAATGTCAACAAGGTTAAAGCAGTTAGGAAAAATAGGAATAGAAAGGAAGGTGTGAATAAAAGCAATAATTATATGCCTATTCCTAATGCTCCTAGAAAGAAATGTTATAATTGTGAAAACTCTAACCATCTTGCTTCTTTTTGCAGGAAGAATAAGAATATAAACTCTTTACCTCCTAAGTCAGGAGTTAAGAGTCAGTCTGTTAGGTTTAAGCCATAAAATCCTTATTTTCATTGTGGAAGTTTATGGCATTCCATTTATACTTGTAAGGAATATCATAGTTTATACTATGATATTTATCAAATAAAACCTTCTTTGAAGAAAGTTGCTTTAATTCCTTCTAGTGTAAAGTCTGATGCAAAGTCTGATATAAGTTCTGATAAACAGCATGTTAGCATAAACTCTGATATTAAATCCGCTGCTAATGCTAACAAACTTAAAAAGGCCAAAGGATCCAAGCAAGTATGGGTCCTTAAAACTAACCATTAGTGGTCTTTGTGATTGCAGGGCTACAAGAAAAACATCATAGTACTGGATAATGAATGTTCAGGACATATGACTGGAAATAAAGCCCTGCTCTCAGACTTTGTGGAGAAAGCTGGACCAGGAGTTTCTTATGGAGATGACAACATGGGAAAAACTCTGGGATATGATAATATTAATCTTGGGAATGTCATCATTGAAACAGTAGCTCTTGTCTCAGGACTTAAACACAATCTGCTGAGTGTGAGTCAAATCTGTGACAGAGGTTATCATGTGGATTTCTTTGAAGAACACTATGAAGTTGTAAGCAATTCTACAGGCAAAGTGGTTCTGAAAGGTTACAGGCATGGTAACATTTATAAAGCCAGGCTTTCAACAAGTTCTGATGGTTCTGCAATCTGTCTGTTAAGTAGAGCATCAATTGAAGAAAGCTGGAATTGGCACAAAAGACTTTCTCATTTAAATTCAACAACATAAATGAGCTTGTAAAGAAAGTTCTTGTGAGAGGATTTCCAAAATCAGTATTTACTCCTGATGGCCTTTGTGATTCATGTCAAAAGGTAAAACAAAGAAAATCTTCTTTCAAGAGCAAAACTGAGTCATCAATTCTTGAGCCTTATCATCTACTGCATGTTGATCTATTTGGTTCGGTCAATGTCATGTCTATTGCAAAGAAGAAATATGCTATGGTTATAGTGGATGAGTTCACAAGGTACACTTGGGTGTACTTCTTGTACAAGAAGAATGAAACTGCATCTACTCTAATCAATCATGTCAGACAGCTGGATAAGTTGGTCAAAGATTCTGTTAAAATTATAAGAAGTGATAATGGCACTGAGTTCAAGAATTCAATCATGGAAGAGTTCTTCCAAGAGCATGGAATCAAACAGGAATTTTCTGTACCTGAAACTCCACAGCAAAATGGAGTTGTAGAAAGAAAGAACAAGACTCTCATTGAAGCTGCATGAACTATGCTTGATGAAGCAAAGCTGCCAACCTACTTTTGGGCTGAAGCTGTGCAGACTGCTTGTTTTACACATAATGCAACACTCATAAACAAGCATGGAAAAACACCATATGAGATGGTGAAGAAAAAGAAGCCAAATCTGAAATACTTTCATCTATTTGGATGTAAGTGTTTTGTTCTTAAGACTCATCCTGAACAGCTGTCAAAATGTGATCTAAAAGCTGATGAAGGAATTTTTGTTGGATATCCACTTTCCACAAAAGCCTTCAGAGTCTACAATTTAAGAACAAAGGTTGTCATGAAATCTATCAATGTATCTTTTAATGATAAGAAGATTACTGGACTTAAAGATTTCAATGATCACGATCAGCTGAGATTTGAAAATAAAGACTTAAATTTTGATTCTGGAAATTCTGATGACTTATACTCTGATCCTGTAAGTACTGATGTCATTGAATCTGTGGTAACAACTCCGAAGGAAAATGCACCTGTCCAGGGGGAGCAAGCTGAAGATCCTACCACATCTCAAGACTCTAAAGAAGCATCAGAACCTGACACTGGCTCTTCAAGTTCTGATTCACCTAGTTCTGATGAGCCAAATTCAAATAATTCTGGAAGCTCTGATACTTCAAATACTGAAGGATCCAAGTCAAATTCTAAAGTCTCAGAGAGCATAACTACAGGGGGAGCATCAGAAAATGCTAATGGAGATAGCATGGATCATGGGGGAGGATCCAGTTCTAGAAGTCAACTTCAATCTACATGGAAGTGGACCAAATCACATACACCTGACTTAATTATTGGAGATCCTGAAGCAGGTGTAAGAACTAGAACTGCAACATCAAATGAATGTCTCTATCATTCTTTTCTATCTCAGACTGAACCAAAGAAAGTGGAAGAAGCTCTTCAAGATGTTGATTGGGTGCAAGCAATGCAGGAAGAGTTAAATAAATTTGAAAGAAATAAAGTCTGGACCCTAATTCCAAGACCAAAGAACAAATCAGTTGTTGGCACAAAATGGGTGTTCAGAAACAAAACTGACAGTGATGGAATAATTACAAGGAATAAAGCAAGGCTGGTTGCTAAAGGCTACTCTCAACAGGAGGGTATTGACTATGATGAAACATTTGCACGGTTGCTAGATTAAAAGCCATAAGGATCTTTTTGGCTTATGCTGCTCATAAAAAGTTTAAAGTCTTTCAAATGGATGTGAAAAGTGTTTTTCTTAATGGAGAATTGGAAGAAGAGGTCTATGTTGAACAACCTCCAGGCTTTATAGATTCAAAATTTCCAAATCATGTCTCCAGGCTTGATAAAGCACTTTATGGCCTTAAGCAAGCTCCTAGAGCATGGTATGAGACTTTAGCTCAATTCCTTCTGGAAAGTGGATTTCATAGAGGTACAATTGATAAAACACTATTCTACCTCAACCATGGAATGGACTTACCTTTGGTACAAATATATGTTGATGATATCATATTTGGTTCTACAAATGCCAAACTCCGTGAGAGGTTTGCAAAGCTAATGCAGTCAAGATATCAAATGAGTATGATGGGAGAACTCAGCTATTTTCTGGGAATTCAAGTCAAGAAAAATGAAGAAGGTACTTTTATTTGTCAATCCAAGTACACCAGAAATTTACTGAAGAAGTTTAGAATGCAAGATAGTTCAATAGCATCCACTCACATGGCCACTACAACCAAGTTAGATAAAGATACTGGTTCATCAGTAGATATTACTAACTATAGAGGTATGATTGGCTCTTTACTCTATTTAACTGCAAGTAGACCTGATATCATGTACGCTACATGTCTTTGTGCAAGATTTCAGGCTGATCCAAGAGAACCTCACTTAATAGTTGTGAAAAGAATTTTGAAGTACCTTAAGGGTACAACTGATCTGGGATTGTGGCATCCTAAAGAATTAGATTTTAAGCTAATAGGTTACTCAGATGCAGATTTTGCAGGATGCAAAATATATAGGAAAAGCACTAGTGGAAGCTGCCAATTTCTTGGAGGCAGATTGGTTTCTTGGTTTAGCAAGAAACAGAAGTCAATTTCCACATCAACTGTAGAAGCAGAATATATTGATGTAGGAAGCTGTTGTGCTCTTTGGATGAAGAATCAGTTACTGGATTATGGGTTAGAATTTTTTAAAATCCCTATTTACTGTGATAATCAAAGTGCTATTGCTACGACAGGTAATCCAGTTCAACACTCAATGACAAAACACATCAGCATTAGGTACCATTTCATAAGGGAACATGTGATGGAAGGTACAGTGGAATTGCATTTTGTTCCAATAGATCAACAACTAGCAGATATCTTCACAAAACCACTATGTGAAGCTACTTTTATAATACTGGTAAATGAACTTGGAATGGTTTTAGGTTCTTTCTCTAAATCTGCTTAGTTTTTGTTCTCATGCATCTGACTTTATGATCAGTGTTTACAGATTATCTTATCTTCATGAAATCTGTTCTTTAATTGAAATTCATTAAATACTGATTGTTATCTAATGTGGATCTTTAAACTCTGATAGTGTTTTGAATGTTCTGTGATTATTCAATCCAATTAGGATAATTGTGCTAGATGTTGACCTAGTAGTCTTTAACTTACTAGAAATCCCATGTTTAAATTAGTTATTTATGTGGAAACTCATTAACACTAGCAAATTCTGATTTTGAGCTTAGTCAAGTTTACTTTGTGTATCTTATTACTAAGTCACAAACTAGATTCTTGCTTCTTATCTGTCAGATTATGATTTCAGTAAATCTTAAGAATGAACTAAATGCTGATAAGCCTCACTTATCAAAAGAAAAGAAAAGAAAAGAAAATACAAGCCAGGTACTCCTTTGAGATCTAGAGTAAAAATGTGGAAGAAAAGACCCAAGTGCATTGCTGGTATTAAGTAATATGCATTAGAAAAGCAAATAAATTTTTTTGGTTCTAAATTTGAGGCTGAAATTTGGTACGAAGCTTACCCATGATATATAGAAGCTATGGTAAAAATTTCATGATATTGGAATGAGTATATTGTGAAACGTGGATGATTTTATTTTATGTGGGACATACTTTAGTCCATTTTAGCAAGTAGCAGGTGGACCTCAAAACATTAAAGGAATTATAATTACTCAATAAATTGTTGTCGGCGACTATGGTTTTGCTAGTGGATTTTCTCATACTAATGGTTCTGGATTACTAGAACTACTTTTTTTGATTGCCACAAGATTACTTTACTACACTTAGCTTCTACTGTACTTCCTTTTTACTGACTTATTTGAATAATTTGAACAGTATTCTTATCTTTGAGTTACAGTTTATCTTTCAAGACTTGTGCACTATATTATTCTAATGGAAATTTACATGTACTCGTCTAATCCAATACTTTTCTGCAGAGGTCCTTGAAGAAGTTTTGGAGATTGTCTCGTACATGACCTTTTTCTCACCGTCAATATCCATGGATATGTGGACTCTTTGGCCTTTAATGACGGAAGCGCTGGGTGAATGGGCTATTGATTTTTTTTCAAGTATGTTTTTGTTCAAATGTTAACTGCAAATAATTTGCCTAAAAGCCTACATATTGATACCCCTCTCCTTCCCCGATGTTTTCCCTTTGTTCCTTATAAATCTTATGACACAGGTAATGCTTGTACTACTCGCATGATTATAGAATAAGTGATACTGCATAGTTTGAATTCGCAGAAATACACTTTCATGGATATTAATGAATGACATGTTTGTGTTATTACAAATTCTTGACAACAACATAAATTCTGATAAGCAGTCGTGACTCACTTACACTGAGAAGCCACTATAAAAAGGAATTTCAAAAGATGCATAAAATGAGCACAAACAGTTGAGGTGGACTCTTGCATAAATTTGTTCTATAGTAGACTTCATGATTGATGACAGATTTTAAGCACTTTTCTTAGTTATGCCTTATTTCTAAGATGTACTGAAGTTTATCAGACTATAATCTTTATTTGATATTTTGTTGAATGCACACACTTTCACTCCATATGAATGATGAAAATTATTGTGGTGATTAAGTTGTTTTTGACAAACAGTTAAGTGTCATTTGCATAAATTATAAGGACAAGTTCTGATGGAAGTTCTGATGATTAAACTCTGAAGGAAACAAGTCAATATTTGTATGAAAAATCACAGAAAAAGATATTCACTTTTGAGTTCAGAAGCTATATTCTGATGACTGTTAAAATTTGATATAAGTTTAAGTTTTGATATTAAATCCTGATGGAATCCTTGATGCTTATGTGGCATTATTCTTTACTTGACTTATTTGTGGTAAAAACTGAAACAGTCATATTTAAATCAGAATATATTTGGGTAAGATAAAAACAATCATAATCATTATGGGTCAGTGATAAACGTGTTTGTCTTGAAAAACTGCATGTGCACAGTAATTATTGTTTATTTCTCGTGCTCATTAACTTTTACTTTAACTTTTTACTGATTGTTATTATTACACATCGGTCTAGGGAGACGAGGCATCATTATTTTTTTCTTAATCGTTAAACAGTCCTCGCGTCCCTTGGTATTCCATTGGCTATTTAAACCGACTATTCATCCAATCCAAATCATCTTCCATTTTCTCACAAACTCACTCTCTCTTTTAATTCTCAGTTTTTTTCTTCTTCAGAAACAAAAATGGTTCTTTTTAACTTGTTCATGAACTATGAAACTTTCAATATAGAGTTGAGTTGTGATGACTGGCAACAGGAGTGGCATGTCACCGCCATTCCTGAAGAGCTCTGGAACTCTGTTTCACAAGAGGTTCATACAGACCTCTTGTTCTTTTCGATGGACTACCAGCTCCATCTTGATCGATTGGAAGAAGAAAGGAGAGAGGCTCTCCTTCAGCAAGAACGAATCATCCGTCTTGCAGTGCTCTTTGTCAGCAGCAGGAGGAGCTAGTCGATAGGTTTTCTTAGACGAGGACTAAGGCTGTTGATGTTAAGATTTTTAGACTACGACTATCTTGTAATTTTTGCATGTAATCTATAAATTTCATGAAATGTACTTGTTTGATATATTAATGAAATTTTCCTTTGATTGCAAGATTTAGTCTATGTTTCTTTCATATTATGTGACTGTGAATGTTCTAATTGTAATTTGTTAATCTTTA
Source organism: Apium graveolens (assembly GCF_009905375.1). Taxonomy (NCBI): domain Eukaryota; kingdom Viridiplantae; phylum Streptophyta; class Magnoliopsida; order Apiales; family Apiaceae; genus Apium; species Apium graveolens. Next base: position 21,044,767 of record NC_133648.1, on the reverse strand, counting down.
CTTAATCTATTTTAAATTTATCCTTTGATGAATGTTTTGATTACAATTATGGTCAATAATAAATTATGATGTTTTGAGGAAACAGTTGAAGCACAGGTTCATGCATCAGAACCTGTGATAATTGAAGCTGAGAACTTTACTTCTTAGACAGAAACAGCAACTCAAAGTTCTGATACTTTGAAAAGAAAGAAATATGTAAGTTTTGTTACTGTTGAAGCAACTCCTTCATTGGCAAGGAGATTGAAGAAAATGAAGGCTAGGAGGTATTTGGCTAAGGCTCCATCAGAAGATACTGAAGAAGCTGAGGAAGGGGATCAGGAATCTCTGATCTCACAAGAACCGATTATCATTGAAGCCCTTCCAGCTCAAGCCAAAGACACCGCTACTGATACAGTTTTAACCCCTCATGTCTCTCCTGTTAAAGCTACAGATGATGCTAAAGAACAAACTGAAAATTCTGAAATAGATATTCATAATTTGAATATACCAAATGTTCTTTATCTGGAAGCTCCATCTACAGATACTCAACAATCTCCAACTCATTTTCCAATTTTAAATGCTGAGATACCATCTATATCAATCACACCGGCTCTGGAGATAAATTCTGATGTTCAAAATTTAAATGAAGTTGTTCCTGAATCTCCAGTTGCTTCACACACTGTTGTGTTGTCAGAACATAATGAGTCTTCCTCAAGTTCTGAAGACAGTGTTTCTGTTGAGACTCCAGTTCCCATACTAGGCAAGGAAGCAATGGTGAAGAAATTTATTAAAAAGGAAGCACCTATTCCTTGGGAGGATACTCACAGAGGTGTGGAGTGGACCAGGAAGTGGAATAACACTGATTTCATTCCAAGTTCTAACATTCTGACAGAGCATATTGCTAAAGCTGATAAGTTGCTCGTAAATGCTGATTTCAAGACATAACTCAAGATCACTGCTCTATCTACCAAACATCTTCAAGGTCTACATTCTTCTACTCATGAAAAGGTTGATACACTAAAGGAACATGCTGATAAGCTAGATCTACAGCTTAAGCTTGACAAGAATAGATATATCAGACCTACTCTTGAGAAAATTGAAGCCATTGAGAAGATTCAAGAGAAGCAATAGGCCCAAATTGATGAGGTCCTGGCTAACCAAGTTTCTCAGAAAGCTCAATTGGAAGAAATCCAATCTTCAGTTGACCTTCTTCTTTCTCTCTTACTTCCGGATGATGCCAAAAAGGGGGAGAAGGTAGTTAAGTCCAAATGTTCACCTACTGAAATACTGACGAGAAAGGATGATAAAAGTGATGACCAGGGAAACTCTGATAAGATTAGAGGTCAAGGAAAGGTTCAAGGAAAATTTTCTACACAGAACAAGTCAAGTTCTGATGCTGTGAATGCTAAAAGTCTGAAGTCAAGTTCTGATAAACAAAGTCTGATGTCAAGTTCTGATATTCTGATTCAGTCAGGATCTAAAGACTCTCAAAAGTTTTTACAAACTCTGAAGCTAAAGGGGAAGCAGACTATTGTTTATTACAAAAATCCTAAAATCCAGATACTTGATGAGGAGATAGCTAGAAGATTATTTTTGAAACAAAATCCAGGAATGGATTTGAAAACTCTCAAGGAGGAAGAAGCTAGATTTGCTGCTGAGAAGACAAATCTTAAGTCTAAAGTTTCTGATGCAAAGAAACCTCCAAGGCCTAAGGAAAAAGGCATTGCGATAAGGGAAAAGTCAAATTCTGAGACTTCAAAGTCCAAGACTAGATCACAAACTGAGATTGATCCTAGATCAAAAGGAAAAGAAAAGGTTGGTGAACCTTTAAAGATTGAGAAAAAGATAAGTTCTTCCATTCCAGTCTATTAAGCTAGAATGCATGATGAAGATTTGATAGAAGATGAAACTGTTCAAGTTCTGAAGAGAAGAAAGATAGTTGAAGAATCTAAAACAACCTCTGACACTGCTCAAGTTGTTCAGAATAAAGAACAACAAGCTACAGAAGAAATAACAAATTCTGATCAAGTTAATTTGGAAAAGATGACAATTGCTGATAAGAAGAAACTGTTATGGAAGAAAGCTACTCCAGTTGAACCAAAATCCAATCTTATGATGAATCAACTCGCAATATTTGGGTTGAGATCCAAGCAACCTAGAGATAAAGCTGGATTAGGTTCTGATGAAGAGAAGATACTAACAGGAGTAGAAGTTACTCTAAGAGATCCTTTCATGTTGACAGACAAACCATATGAACAAATCAAACAAAAGCACCTTGACAAAGTGTTGTCTGCTCAAATCGTGATAGATGCTCATGATAAGGAAAATCTAAAGGAGAGATTGATTTTATTTCTCTATGATGGATTAACTTACAGACTAGCTGATACTAATGTGCTAAAGAAGTCTGTCAGAGAACTTCAACATATTCACTATCTTCTGGAAGTAAAATCTGATGTTACAAGAAGAAGATCAGAATACATTTTGAAGGCTATAAGAGATCTATTTAGAATCTCTGGTACAAAGACTTCTCAGTATATACCAATGATTACTGAATATGATGGAAGAGAAATTCCTATGATGAAGAATTCTGCTCAGGTGGAAGTTATTCTGAAAGGAAGATGCTTATATTATAATGAAAACTCTTCACATTCTAGAGTTATCAGACTAAGTGATGGACTTGAAAGAACATCAATTCAAGCTCTCAGAACAACCATTTATCAAATTGGTGATAGTAAAGATGAAGAACTGATGTAGGTCAAAGCACAGTTAGTTGAATTTCTGAGGAAAGCTGAAGACAAGCTGGTAAGAGATTTTTTTAAGAATCATTATGGATTCAGATTGATCCAGTGAAGTTGGTAAAGCTACAAGGACTGTAAGTTATAGTTAATAGTCTTATTAAACTCTTATTGCATTTGAACTTAAATGTTTTTGACATCATCAAATCTATTAACTTGTATATTATTGCACAATTTACAAGTTGGGGGAGATTGTTAGATATATTTGAGATGTCATGTCTAATATGTTTCATGTTTAGTTTTCAGATCTTAACAAACGGGAAATATCAGTACTTACTGGAATCAGTACTTCCTGGAAGTCAGAACTTAAGGATATCAGAACTTAGATTATTAGAAGATAAATATCAGAAGATGGATATCAGAACTTAAGTACGAGAGGACTAACAATTAAGGAAGGAAGCTGATTTAAGATCGAGACTAATACAAAAGAAGACATGCATGAAAAGAGTTAGAGGACTTAAAGAATTGTATAAGATATCCGATTGATATATTTTAGGAGACATAATTATATTCCATATCAATTAGAAGTTATCTTGTAACTGTGTACTATATAAACACAGACATAGGTTTACACTATATGTGTTATCATTATCGAGAAGATCATACATTGTAACCTAGCAGCTCTCGTGATATTTGTTCATCACTGAGAGAGAACAGTTCCATTGTAACAGAGTTTATTATATCGGATATATCTGTTTACTGTTACTTGTGTTCGAAATCGATTTGATTGTATTCTACACTGTATTCAACCCCCTTCTACAGTGTTGTGTGACCTAACAAGAATAACCAAGCCCCTTAGGATCGGGCTTCCCACCGTACCACTCCCACATACTTAATAGCGTCGAACTATCAATCGGGGCACTCGGGAGCTGCAACTGCTCGTGTGCGGGCCAATGAACTCCAATCGCCACACACAGCTTCGTTACAATGGACGCATAGGGTATAGAACCCATACTAAAAATGTCAGCTATTTATTTTTCTGTTGGAACAAAAATGAGCTCAATGGTATCATTTGTAGCATGTTCTCTAATAAAATGGTACCTTACATCAATGTGCTTTGTTCAAGAATGATTACTTGGATTAGCCACAATAGATATAACACTATTATTGTCACACATAATTGGAATTATATGTAACACTAGGCCATAATCCAATAGCTTATTTCTAATCCAAAGCACTTGAGCACAACAACTTCCAACAGCTATGTATTCAGCCTCAGCTATGGAAGTTAACACATATTGTTGTTTATTTCTTTAACAGGATACAAGTCTTTGTCCAAGAAATTGGCAGCTTCCACTAGTGCTCTTTCTGTCAACCCTGCATCCAGCAAAATCTGCATATGTGTATCCAACAGCTTCAAATCTTATTCCTTTAGGATACCATAATCCCAAGTTCGGAGTCCCCTTTAAGTATGTGAAAATTCTCTTTACATCCATTAAATGTGATTTTTTTGGATTGGCTTGAAATCTTGCACACAGGCATGTTGCAAACTTAATGTCTGGTCTACTAGCAGTTAGATACAACAAAGATCCAATCATTCCTATATAACCTGAAATGTCTACATTTTTTCCTTTCTTATCTTCACCCAATTTTGTAACTGTAGATATAGGTGTTGATACAAGTGAACAATCAATCATACCAAACTTCTTTAATAAATTTTTAACATACTTTATTTGGCTGGTGAAGATTCTATCACTTCTTTGACTAACTTGAAGTCCAGGAAAGTAACTCAACTCTCCCATCATACTCATTTTATATTCACTCTGCATGAGTTTTGAGAATCTTTGAGATAACTTTTCATCCACATAGATCTGAACTAAGATCATATCACCACCATGTTGATTTTAGAAAAGAGTCTTATCAATTGTTCCTCTAGTGAATCCACGTTGAAGTAAAAATTCTAACAGTGTGTCATACTATGCTTTAGGTGTTTTCTTTAGTCCATAGAGAGCCTTTAGAAGTTGGTAGACAAAATCTGGAAATTCGGGATCTTCAAATCCAGGTGGCTGTTGCACATAAGCTTCTTCTTCCAACTCACAATTTAGGAATGCACTCTTTAAATCCATTTGATACACCTTAAAGTTTGAATGTGCATCAAATGAAAGAAAGAATCTTATTGCTTCAAGTATTGTAATTGGAGTAAAAGTTATATTATAATCAATTCCTTCTTCCTGTGAGTAGCCTTTTACAACCAACCTTGCTTTGTTTCTTGTCACAATCCCATTTTCATCCATTTTGTTCCTGAACACCCATTTTGTTCCAATTACACTTCTGTTCTTTGGTGCAGGAACCAACTTCCAAACTTTGTTCCTTTTAAACTGATTTAGCTCCTCTTGCATAGCATATACCCAATCAGGATCAAGTAGGGCTTCCTCAGTTTTCTTAGGCTCAACTTGTGACAAAAAACATGCATATAGACATTCATTTGCCGTTACACTTCTAGTCCTCACTTCAGCATTTAGATCACCAATAATTATTTCTCTTGTGTGACCCCTGTCCCATTTCCTGGTGTGACTTTGTTGACTTGAATTCTATGCATCTTCTTCATTATTGGCATGACTTGCAGAATTTTTTCCTCTTTCTCCCCCTGAGTTTGTGCTATCAAATTCAGGTGTTTAAGATGAGCTTTCATTCTCATGATTCACTTGTTCAGTTGACTCTTCATCTAGTCTATTATTTTTGTTGACTACAGCTTCAACTTTAGAATCACTATCAATATTGAGATTTTCAAATTTAAGGGCCACGACTTCATTTTCATCAAGGCATTCCAAGCCTGAACACTTGTCATCATCAAAATTCACATCTGTGCTTTTCATAATTTTCTTTTGTTCAAGCACATAAACTTTGTAGGCAGCTCTAATGAATATCCCAGAAAAATCATTTCAAAAACTTTAGAGTCAAATTTTCCCACATATTCAAAGTTGTCTTTTAAAACATAGCAATTGCTTCCGAACACATGAAGATGCTTCACAATAGGATTCCTTTTAGATAAGATTGAGTAGGCTGATTTGCCAAGATTCTTGTAAATGAGATATCTGTTTTGAGTATAACATGCAGTGTTGACAGCTTCTTCCCAAAAACTTGTTGGCAGTTTGGCATCTTGCAATATTGTTCTAGCAGCCTCTACTAGTGTTCCATTCTTTCTCTTAACTGCCCCATTTTGATGAGGTGTTCTAACAGCTGAGAATTTTTGAACAATTCCCTTGTCTTTGCAAAATTTAGTTAAAGTTGCATTTCTGAATTCTGTGCCATTATCACTCCTCAATCTTTTCATACAATTCTGATCTTCAGCCTGCTTCTCAATCTCCTTGATGTGTTCAATTATGATGTGTGGGGTTTCATCCTTAGAATGCATAAATTCTACCCATGGTATTTTGAGTAGTCATCCACCATCACAAGTGTATATTTCTTCCTTGAAATTGATAAGACATTAATTGGTCCAAATAAGTCCATGTGAATAAGTTACACCTCATACAAGAGGGAGGGAGTCCGAACAGCCTTGTACGTACGCCGCCCGCGCGAAGAAGTTCTTCTCTAATTCCAAAAAGTATTGACTTCTTCATTTTGCCTTTTTGACAAGCTTCACAAACTTCATTTTGAGCAAACTCCAGATTTGGCATGTCTCTCACCAACTCCTTTTTCACCAGGGTGTTGATTGCCTTGTAATTCAGGTGAGAGAGCTTTTTGTACCACAACTTGCTTTTCTCTACAGATGCCTTGGTGTAGAACCAATAGATTCCTTCCTTATTTGGTGAGTGTAAATCTGCAACAAACAAGCTTCCCTTTCTTACTCCTTTCAGAGCAACTTCACTAGTATTTTTGATGATGATTAAGCATTCTCCTTTGTCAGATGTAACATTGAATCATTTATCTGTGAATTGACTGACACTTAGGAGATTCACTTCCAAACCAGTAGCCAGTGCTACATCTTCAATGACAACATTTTCAGAAATTAACTTGCCATATTCCATTGTGAAACCTTTGTTGTTGTCTCCAAAAGTCACTAATGGGCCAACCATCTCCTCAAACTGTGATAACAGAGCCTTATCACCTGTCATATCTCTTAAGCATCCACTGTCATTGATCCATATGACTTTCTTCATTTTGCCCTCTTTTTTTGATGAGGATGACTCTCCATGCACCAAGTCCATGTGTAATACCGAGATATATCGTGTAATTATTTTTATCAATAAATTATTATTATGTGATTATTATGTGAATTTTAGTGAATTATTTGTTAATTGGTATCTATGTTTGTATATTTAAATGTGGTAAAATTTGAGTATTTTAATTTTTTAAATATCAAAAATAAAGTATAGATAATTTTAATATTTTTCTATTAATTTATATGTTGTTGTATGATGTTATAAAAGAATTTATGGATTTAATTAATTATTTTTCCAAATAATTATAAATTATTTAGTATAAACGAGAATCGTCCGACTTCAACCGTTTTAACGTTTCTAACCTAATTTGATTATTCCGAGCATTTTCCATGTTTTGACTTTTTCGATTCGGAGTACGGTTTTACCCGTACGGTTCCCGACACAAATTTTACGATACAATATTCGTTTCGATAAATCGATAAAACCCGTATTTTTTAGAAACGAGATATTTTGATTAAAATATTATATTATCTTCTCGTAATTCGTATAACCAAAGTGCTGGGGCCAAGACTGTATTTACAAAAAGCTTGGTTTTGATAATTATCTCATAACCGGTACCGAATTAGATCAGTTTTATTAATACTTAATGATTGAGTATTTTATATTTATATCTAATATGATCCAATGGGGTACAAATATTCCGTAATTATAGATAGTCTTTACCGTATTTTGTTTTGTACAGATAATTATAATCAAACAGTAAAATTATATAATTTCTAGAGAAAAACCCTAGAATCCACCGTGTTCTTCATAATTAAACAGAGATTTGAGGGCGTTATTGAAGTCGGATTTTTATACTCTAGTAATCAAAATAAAGGCATCAAGGAGTACTATCAGATTCTACAATCTATTTCACTGCAGAAATTATAGGTATTTTTCTATATTTTATTTAAATTCGAATTAATTTGGCTTTAAATATGAATTTTTGATTTTGATGTTGTTTGTGTGATTTGATGCTGTTTGTGTGAGTTGATGCTTGCATGTTGTAGATAATTTGATTCCGATCATTTTGGTATATTATACGTTGAATTTGGAGTTCAATAACATGTTCAAATTTATGTTTGATTTTCGAATTTAAGAATTAGGGTTTATAATTAGTTTGAATGTTCTTAATTGATTTTTGGGCGTTTTTTATTTAGGGGTTATCAATCGAATTAGTTTATACCATTAGATAGATCGTTGAAAGAGCAATCGATTAGTATAAGTTTGGAGAACATAGGATTCTGGGAAGGGCTTCTCCGTAGTTTTAAACTCGACGGCGGCAGAAAGTTCGACCGGATTTTTCGGCCAAATCCCGAATTGTTTGTTGAAAATGATGGCGGGGTTTTGTTTCTGAAAGCAAGGGGAACAATCCTTGTTAATTTGATGTTGTTCTGGGCGGTTTACCAGGTGGCCGGAAAGCTCGGGGTCGCCGTTAATGGCGACCGCCGACGAATCGACGGGGAAGGTGGTAAAATTACCCCTCCCCCTGTAGTTGTGTAAACATTGCATAACAGTCCCTGTAGTTTCCCGATTTTACAAATATTGGACTTCGGTTTTAAAAATTTATAAAAATCATATTTTATAATTATTTTATATCAAAAATTCGATTTTTAATATTTAAAAATTCCAAAAAACATTATTTTTAATTCTGAAAATGATTTTTAATTCAAAAATAAAATTGAATTATTAAATTAATTAATTTTTGTTAATTATTAAATATTTAAATGGTTAATTAATTTAAATATTAATTGATTAATTAATTTAATTAGTTATTAATTAATTTTAATTGATTATTTAATTATATTTAATTATTTCTTTTGATTTAAAATTTCCAAAAAATAGTTTCGAGCTTTAAAGTATTTTTCTAAATTATGTTCAAGGCTCGATAATTATTATTAAATGATTTTAAAGTCAGATTCGGGTATTCGAACCCTGTTATTTATTTATAAAATGATTCTTTGATATATTTTAATTTCGAAAAATGTTCAAAAATTCGTATTAAATACCCGTAAAATTATTTTAACCCCGAACTTTCATTGAAAAGTTATTTTTATCGAATATCTTACATGATTTGTGCTATATGTGATCTAATTGATGTATAATATGCTTATGTGTCTATTTTTTGACGGTTTCTATCGTAACTTTCAATCCGTAAGTCAGATTTGGGTGAAACAAAGGGCAGATAGAAGCATGTAACGAATAGAATAAAGTGAGAATGAGTATTGATAGATACTTGTGATGTCTAGCAGAGGAAGTGAAGCGTAGAAAAGGAAAGCAAGTAGTCGGTGAGTAAGAGTCGATAGACGAGCGCAAGTGAAGTGAAAGCGGATTTAGATATGGCAAGTAATTCTTGAACCATCTTGATATGTATTTAAAATAATTCTATTTTATATTACAAGTGCTTTGAAGTACTTAACCCCAAACCGTAATTCTACTTGTCGATCTGTGAGCTGTAAGCCTTATTCTGTGTAAACCATTCATTGTTGAATTTCTAGATACAAATTACATGTATACGATACTACTCCACAAATACATACATACCATATACAGTTCACTGAACTGGATTTAGTTAAAATACAAACCTTCATACCTTATATATTAGAAGACTAATCCTTGTAACCATTAAACCATTGTTCTTCTATTATCTCATTCTCTTACATGCTGAAAGCCAATCTTTATACATACCCTGTTATACTTTTATGGTGTTTACGAATCACCCTATGCTTTAAAACTGTTGTGCAAGACATGCCTGTACAATAATAAGACTAAGTCAAATTGACAACCCTAAGTAAGTTATACTATAATCTAAGTTTTCATTTTGCATTGTACCACTTAAGTCTGTAAAAATATTCAAGGGTAGACTGGAGTCTTTTTCTTTAAACAGTATCAAGCCTAAGAATTCTATCTAGAAGAAGATCAAGAAGATCATGCCTCAGAAGAATTATTTAGAAGCTTTGAGTTGAATAAATCTGTTTTGGGAAGAATATTCTAAGTCAAGATCTCTACAAGTCACATATTAGGTGTTATAGAGAAGTCATTCGAGAACTTCAGAATGACTTATCGACAAGTCTGGAAAAGCTACTAGAGAACTCAGAGATATGGACAAGCCAATTTGAAGACATGAAAAATGAAGATATCGACAAGTCATTTCTTCACTAGAGAACTCTGAGTTGTCGATAAGCCAATTTGTCACTAGAGAACTCAGAATTTTTGATAAGTCAATTTGTCACTAGAGAACTCAGAGTTATCGATAAGTCAACTTGTGATTAGAGAACTCAGAGTTTTCGATAAGCCAAAGTGAAGACATGATGATGAGAGATCTCGACAAGCGAAATTCTCTTCTAGAGAACTCAGAGACTTCGATAAGTCAAAACAACTATAGAGTGATTAGAGATCTCGATAAGCCAATATACTTATCGAGATGTCAAGTTCTCTATATACCAAACTGGAGATCTCGAGGTAAACTCAAAGTACAAAGTGTAGACCAGTTCAATATCCAAGATTATCAATCAACAAACAATCTGATCAGTTGGATTGAAAAGTCTACAAAAGTAGCTTGAAGAGTACAAGATCAAAGGCCAAGACTAACTGGAAAAGTAAAATCACAGGCGTGCAAAATTAACAAAGATACACTAAGTCAGGAATAGAAAGATTTGATTATCCAAAAATAGGGTTTAGTACATGCTAATGCATGCTGTGTAATAACCAGTGTTTACTGTTCTATAAAGTAAACACTGGATGCTTTGTTAGTAGTAACAATTTAGATCAGAAAAATCTTGTATTCTCTCAAGGAAGAAGCTAAGCTTTTTATCAACAAAGAGCCTAGAAATTTTGTAGCAAAACATTCTTAATTTTAATATAAAATTAAAAGAGTTTTGAATGATTTGTGTTCACTATTTTATTTCTCTAAATTCAGTACTAACACATTAAACTACAAGATTTTAATTTACTTTATTCATCACCATAAACACTTCAAGTAAAGCAGAAAAAGACAAAAACACATTCACCCCCCTCTGTGTGTGATTCATTATCTAACAGAAACGAATGTTGTTTATGATTTTGTTTATTGATTGACATTTTTTATTATGTTGTTATTATAGAACTGGATTGTTTTCTAAATATGGACCAGATTCGTGGTCAGACCAAATTCATGGTCGTATTAGGCCAATGTGTGCCTTGGATCCAGTATATAGAGCAGATCTATGTGCCTTATTCGGGGTTAGTGCATGACTGATCAATAACCTAACCTTGGTTTTTAAAATAAAAGTGAATATCTGATTCTAATCATTATTTAACAAGAAACTTGATTCCTTATAACATTTCATTTGATCATTGTTTAATCTCAGTATTGTCGCTGTGACTTGTTGAGCTAGTTAGCTTACTCTTGCGATTCTGTTTATGTTCTTTTCCAGTTAAGTAGGAAATTGTTGGTAGTGAGAATCCCCAGACAAGTGTGCGAGCTAGGATTCCAAATTGAGACGAAATAAGCTAGCTGAAGACTTTTGTTTTAGTTTTAAGTTTAAAAGTTTGGAAGAATGTTTTATTTTCAGATATAAGTTAAACTAGTTGGGATTTGGTATGTTTGTAATGTAAATAAGGTTATGGCTTGTGTGCATACTTTAACCTGTTGCGATCCATGGTTATGGTAAGTAGGGTCATTGCATATATTATTTTCATAAACAGGTTTATATATTGTGTGTGTGTGTGTTGTGAACCCCAAACTTCTGACCCGGTTTTGGAGGGCGTCACATCATGAGTGCATAATTTCCAACCTCTTCATCTTTATCATTATCAGAATCATCCCAACTTTTTCCTTCTACAATATAAGCTTTACCCTGTTGCTTTTTCAAGAGAGCTTCATACTTTGCCTCCAGCTCAAGATAGGCTTTATGTTTTTTCTCCTTTTTAGGCTTCATGCATTCAGTAGCAAAATGACCTAATTCATCATAATTGAAGCACCTTATTTTTAATTTGTCAACAAAATCCATTCTTGTAGCCACTTTTGCCACCAGGAGAGTACCGTCCCTTTCCTTTCCAGCTGTTGTCCTTGTTAAATGTCTATCTTTTACTATTGAAGAACTCTGGATTTTTCACTCTAATATTGGAGAATTTCCTAGCTAGATAAGCCATGGATTGATCTAACTCATCCAGTTCATCCACCGTATAGAACTCATCTTCTTCAAGTTCCAGAATAACTTGCTTCATTGGTTCCTTGTTCTTCTGCTGAATACTTGAGATAACTAGAGTCGGATCTCTAGTTCTTCATCAGATGAATTGTTGTCATTAACAACTTGTGCACTTGTTCCATCAACAATATGCCCTTGACCAGTTCTTAAGGATTTTCTTTGAATCATTTCAAGTTTATATATTTTTAAAATCCCATATAAGACCTCCAGTGTTATCCTGCTCAAGTCTCTTCCTTCTCTTATGGCTGATATTTCTATTCAAGATGGTTAGGAAGGGTGAGCAAGAACTTTAAGTTAACCACCTCAGCTTCATAGTACTTGTCATGAAGCTGTAAGTTAATGATCAACTTATTGAATCTTTCAAATACATCAGTAACATTCTACTCTGGTTTTGCCATTAAACCCCTCATACTGAGACACTAGTATTCTTCTTTAGTTTGACCTAACTTCCTTTTTAACTTCACACAGTATCTCAATCTTCTCCTAGATTTGCTTGGTTGTGTCACAGTTGACAATATTGTTGTACACAACATTGTCAACTCTATCAGAATTAGTTATAGCCCAGTGTCAAGAAAGACTTGTTCTTTCTCAATGTCTGCGTATTTTGAAGGATATTTAGGACCATAATGAGTTGGGATGACCATATCTCTATATGTAGATTCTTCAATCTTTTCCATATGAGTAAAAGGTCCACTCTTCAGAATCTGGATGTACAAGGGATTAGCCGTCCTTAGAAACAACATCATCTTCTTCTTCCATAATGTGTAGTTAGTCTTATCAAAGGCTGGTATCTTTATACGGCTTATCTTTTATGTATTTATTCTTCCAAGATCTTGATCTGTTTACTTTTAGATTTTGCTCTAATACCACTTGTTAGATATTTAATACAACACAGGGAGTGGTGAATGTGTTTTAAATATTTTTAGCCTTTTAAAACTTTTATGGACGTATGAACGAAGTAGATTAGAGATACAGTTATATTATGTTAGCAGAAATAAAACAGTAAACACAATATTTCAAAACTCACTTAATGTATTAAAATCAAGTTATGTCTTGCTATAAATCCTAGGTTTTTTGTAAGTAAAGAACTCAGTTTCTATCTTGAGAGAGTACAAGAAAATTTAGATATGTTTGTTACCCTTAAAAATAAAGGACCAATGTTTACTTTATAGATTAATAAACATAGGTTTACACAACATGCAATAAGATGTACTAAACCCTACTTTAAGTTATCTCTAAAGCTTTCCATTTATGGCTTAGTGAATCTTTTCAAAGCGTGTAGGTCTGTGACTTTCCTTTGTAAGTTACTCCAGGCCCTTGATCTTGCATTATTCAAGCTGCTTTAGTAGACTTTTCAATCTAAGTGATTAGATTATTTGTTGATAGATAATATTAAATCTTTAACTTATCTACATTCTGTACTTGAGGTCTATATCGGGATCTCCAGTTTGTTGTATAGAGAACTAATATCTCTATAAGTATAATGGCTTATCGAGATTTCTGAGTTCTCTATAAGTGTTTTGACTTGTCGAGGTCTCTAAGTTCTCTAAAAGTGAATTTGACTTGTCGAGGTCTCTGAGTTCTCTATATGTGTGTTTGAATTATCGAGATCTCTGAGTTCTCTATAAGTGAACTTGACTTGTCGAGGTCTCCAAATCTCTGTATGCAGAAATGGCTTATCGATATCTTTGATCTTCATATCTTCATTTTGACTTGTCGATATCTCTGAGTTCTCTATATGCAGAAATGATTTATCGATATCTCCAATCTTCATATCTTCATTTGACTTTCGATATCTCTGAGACTTCTCTATAAGCCATTTTGGAATTCTCGATAAGTCATTCTGGAGTTCTCGAATGACGTCATTATATGACTCGATGTATGACTTGTAGATATCTTGACTTAGAACATTTTTTCTAAAACAAATTTATTCAACTCCAAGCTTCTTTACATTTTCTTAGAGGCATGATCTTGTTCATCTTCTTCCATAGTTTATTCTTAGGCTTGAGATTGTTCACAGGAAAATACTTTAATCCGACCTTTAACATTTTTACAGACTCAAGTAATACAATAAAAAATAAAGATTTAATCTATCGTGTAACTAAATTTTAGGGTTGTCAATGTGACTTAGTCTTGTTATAGTACATGCATGTCTTGCACAACACCAACTAAATGTTGTTCCTGGGTGGTGAGCACAGTTTCATGAAATGTGTCACTTGATTTTGACAACACTTAAGAAGTGGATTCAAGTATTTCATTATAGGTAGAAGAAATTTGAGATATGAGATTAGAGATTTGAGCATTGAGTATTGGCAGCTCCCCTTGAATAGATGTGGGAGCTTCAAATGATGTGCTCTCAATGTGTGTGCCATCCTTATTTCTTCTTTCATAAACTTGAGTGTGCTCAAGTTGTGGTGCATACTCTTTACAAAATGCACTTGGGAGAGTGCTTTGTTCAATAGAGAAACCCTATATCTGTTTAGATCCCTCTATTACAACTGCATTCTTTTGGGAAGATGTAGATGTAGCCAATTGAGTGGTCATCTCATATTTCTTTACCTTATTTGGCTTTTTGAACAAGGTGGACTCTAGTTGGATTTGGTCATCAGCACTCTCATTCACAACAGTTAAGGGTGCCTTATTTCTCTTCTTTTTACTCACTTCACCCTGTTGGGAGGATAAAGTGGATGGTTTCCTAGTTTCTAATGGTAGAGAAGGAAGGGTCTCAGATGTGAAAGGCCCCTGTATGTGTTCATGTGTTTGTACTTCCATAGGCACATGAGCCATAATTGTGCTAGATGTTACAGTAGACCTCATGGAAGGCATAGGGTAAGGGTAAGTCCTGAATCTTTCTAACATAAAGCTAGTGATTCTCAGACTAACAGGTACCTTATTCTTTATAATTAGTGTACCAAATAATATTTTGGACACTTGTTTACAGTTGCCAATTTTTGTTCTATCAATACCATTAAGTAAATGTATGTCCTAAACTTTATTATTTAAAGTAGACATAATAAACCTAGGAAAGAAAATTCCTTACCTCTTGTGGCCAAAGATATTGTGAGCCTTGTGCAGAGTTCTTCCAGGATCAAGAGCCCCACATTAATGTGCCTGTTGTGATCCATGGAGAACACCAACTTTTGAACC
This sequence comes from Apium graveolens, assembly GCF_009905375.1. Lineage (NCBI taxonomy): Eukaryota > Viridiplantae > Streptophyta > Magnoliopsida > Apiales > Apiaceae > Apium > Apium graveolens. The sequence goes on along the minus strand of NC_133648.1, from coordinate 21,029,512 downwards.
ACACTGGATGTGTTGTTATACCCAGTCTTCCTGTAGGTGAAGGCTCTTACTATGGAGTCAAACAGGAATGACCATTCCCTCCTCAGCTGCTTCTTGTTCAGGCTAGCAGGTTGATCCTTTCACTGTAAGTTATGAAGTCCATAAATTCATCTAGCTCCTGTTGAGTAGGTACCTCTACCATGCTATTAGTAGGGATTCCCAGGGCCTTGTTGACATCATCCTCATTAAACTCCACTAAACTCCACCTGGTTGGCCTTCGATTCATCAAATCACCACTAGAGATACAGTCTGAGACTCATGCACAACCGTCCTATAACTGTCATGAGCTAGACCATTTTACTACAAAATGCAGGAAACCCAAGAAAGCAAATAAAGACAAATCTTATCTTGAACTGAAAGCAAAGTATGAAGCTCTTCTGAAGAAATAGCAAAGCAAAACCTATATTACAGAGGGAAAGAGTTGGGATGATTATGATAATGATGAAGATGAGGAAGTTGGAAATTATGCACTTATGACCTTGGAGCAAGGAGAGTCATCCTCGTCAAAAATACAGGTACCAAATTTTACCACCATTGATTTAAATATGAGTCAATATAAGGAAACTGTTGAAAAGATGAGCACATAAATGTTTCACATTCATACAAGTATGGTTGATGTTAATGAAGAGGTTAGCAGATTGACAAAGATAAATGAGAAACTTGAAAATGAGAAACAAGAAACTGAGTTGTTGCTGGTAGAGCTTGAAGCTGTGAAACAAGAAAATGCATATCTAAAGAACAAGCTCAAGTGTGCAAATGAGATTGAAGCTGTGTTAATGGATAAGCTAGAAAAGAATGAAGTGAAGTTGAACCTTTCAGGAATGCATCTGAGTTGGTTGGACAATACCATGAGAAGAACAATCCATGTGTAAGTATTGTTATTGGTCTTGATTATGATGCCTTGAACAATAAGAAGAAAGTTGTAGGTGAAAAAGGGAAAGCAAATGAAAATGAAGATGTTTCAGCTATGCTGAAAAAGGTTGGTTCAAAGCATGTGAAGTAGATTTCAATGAAAAAGAGTTGATCAAGAAATTGTTGATGAAGACAATGAGAAGAAAAATGCAGAAATAACTCAAACTTCCAAAGTTGAAAAGAAGCTAATGGATAACCAAGATTCCAAGACACCTGTCAAGGAAATAAAAACTGAAGATACAAGAAAGAAGAAGAAGAATAGAAATGGGAAGATTGGGATAAACAAAATCAACAATTTTGCTTATGTTGCAGATGCTCCAAGGAAGAAATGTGAAAAGTGTGGCTCTGTGAATCATCTAACTCACCTTTGTGAAAAGGTTGTTAGCAAGCCAATTGAAGGGGCCTGCAAGTATAATGAAGCCAAAGCAAATAATCCCTATTCATTTTGTGATAAGTTTGAATGCATTCCCTGTAACTTTAAAGTAATAAAAAGTTGCCACAAGCTGAGACTAGATCTCAAAGAAGTCAGTATTGGATCTACAGCTGCAAGGGATAATGCACAAACATCTATGAATGCTATTCTTTCTGAGACTTCTAAATCTACTTCTGCTAAGTCAGTTAACAAGAAGAAAGTACCCAACATTATTTGGGTTGCTAAACACACTTAAAACTCATTGTGTGTAGGGAAAAATGAAGAAGGTCATATGGATCATAGACAGTGGATGTTCCAGGTATATGACAGATGATAAGGCCCTGCTATCACAATTTGAGGAGAAGGTTGGCCCTTTGGTGAACTTTGGAGACAACAGCAAATGATTCATAATGGGATATGGTAAGATTGTTTCTGGACATATTGTCATTGATGATGTAGCATTGGTAGCTGGTCTTGAAGTAAATTTTCTCAGTGTCAGCCAGTTTGCAGAAAAAGGCTTTAAAGTTCAATTTGACAAAGAAGAATATATCTTCATCAACAAGAAAACCAATGAAGTTGCTCTAAAAGGAGCAAGGAAATGAAGCTTGTTTGTTGCACACTTAGACTCAACAAATGAGGATGGAATTTGTTGCTTCTACACCAAGGCATCCATAGAGCAAAGCAAGTTATGGCATAAGAAACCCTCACATCTAAATAACAAGGCAATCAACACTTTGGTCAAGAAAGAGTTGGTGAGAGACATGCCAAAATTAGAGTTTGCTCAAATTAAAGTCTGTGAAGCCTGTCAGAAAGGAAAAATTAAAAGATCAAGTCATAAGTCAAAAACTGTGAATTCCATAAGTGCACAATTGCAACTTATCCACATGGACTTGTTTGGGATAGTAAATGTCTTATCAATTTCAAGAAACAAATATGTACTTGTGATGGTGGATGACTACTCAAAATACACATGGCTAGAATTTATGCATTCTAAAGATGAAACTCCACACATCATAATTGAGCACATAAAAAAGATAGAGAAACAGGCTGAAGATTAAAACTATGTGAAGAGATTGAGAAGTGATAATGGAACAGAATTCAGAAATGCAGCATTGAGTGAATTTTGTAAAAACAAATGCATTGTTCAAGAGTTCTCTGCTGCTAGAACACCACAAAAAAGGGGTAGTTGAGAGAAAGAACTGAACATTAGCAGAAGCTGCAAGAACAATGCTGCAAGATGCCAATCTGCCAACTAGTTTTTGGGAAGAAGCTGTAAATAATGCATGCTACACTCAAAACATATATCTCATTAACAAGGTTCATGTCAAATCACTATACTCAATCATGTCTAAGAGAAATCCTACTGTAAAGCATCTTCATGTGTTTGGAAGCAAGTGTTATATTTTAAAAGACAACTCTGAATATGTGGGAATATTTGACTCAAAGGTTTTTGAAGCAATTTTTCTGGGATATTCATTGGAGAGAACTTCCTAAAAGGTCTATGTAATTGATTTAAAGAAAATCATGGAGAGCACATATGTGACTTTTGATGATGACAAGTGTCCAGTCTTGGAATGCCTTGATGAAAATAAAGCTGAAGCCCTTGCATTTGAAATTCTCAACATTGACAGTGATTCTGATGAAGAAGCTGAAGTCATTGTACAACAGATGATGAATGAAGAGACTACTGAACAGGAAAATTATAAAAATAGAAGCTCATCTCAAACACCTGGATTTGATAGCACAAACTCAGGGGGAGAAAGAGAATAAGGATCTACTAGTCATACCAATAATGAAGAAAATGATGAAGGCACCAGTCAACAAACTCACACCAGAAAATGGGATAGGAGTCACAATCAAAATGAAATAATTGGTGATCCCAATGTTGGTGTAAGGACTAGAAGTGTAGCTGCTAATGAGTGACTACATGCATGATTTCTGTCTCAAGTAGAGCCTAAGAAAACTGAAGAAGCTCTATGGATCCTGATTGGATATATGCCATACAAGAAGAGCATAATCAGTTTGAAAGAAACAAAGTTTGGGAGTTAGTTCCTGCACCAAGAACAGAAGTGTAATTAGAATAAAATGGGTGTTCAGGAACATGATGGATGAAAATGGTATAGTTACCAGAAACAAGGCAAGGTTGGTTGCAAAAGGCTACTCACAGGAAAAAGGAATTGATTATGATAAAACTTTTGCTCCAGTTGCAAGACTTGAAGCAATAAGTATTTTCTAGCATTTGCTGCACATTCAAACTTCAAAGTATATCAAGTGGATGTCAAAAGTGTCTTCCTAAATGGTGAGTTAGAAGAAGAAGTTTATGTGCAACAACCACCTGGCTTTGAAGATCCAAAACTCAGCTAATGTGTTGCAACAGATTAATTTCTAGTTAAATTAAAAGTAATTTGATTTTATTAGAAATTAACTAAAATATGAATTACAAATATTTCAGAAATCTCTGCATATTTATTTTTCAAAATTCAAAATTCAGCTTGGAATATTTCAAATTCTAAGAAAACTATCTAATTGTTGATTTATATTATGTAAAATTAACACAAGGCAAAATTAAAGTGATCAAAAGTTTATAGAGAACTGAGTTCTCGATAAGTATAACTGACTTATCAACAAGTCATTTTAAGACTTCTCGAGTGAGTTCTCGATAAGTTAATTTACTGACTTCTCGAGTGACTTGACAATAAGCTTTATTATGACTTATCAATAAGTCATTATAGAGTTCTCTATAAGTGATTAACTCACAGAGTTCTCTACAAATATCATTTTGGACTTATAAATAACTCAGAACTGAAATAATTTAATTCAATAAATTATTTTGGTAAAAAACTTTTGGCCAAATTATTCTGATTTTATTTTGATTTATTTAAATAAAAATTGGAAACAATTCGGTCCATTTTGGACAAACTGGGTATTTATTTGACATCTCGATAAGTTAATTTTTAGTTCTCTAAAAAAGTAAATTAAAATGACTTCTCGATATGTAATTCACCTTCATAATGACTTCTCCATAAGTAGACTCCAAATGTCCATTTTTGACTTCTCGATAAGTCATCTGCTTTTACTATAAATATCCAGACATCTCGATACACATATACTTACGCCTTCGAGAACTCTAAGTGACCTAGCTTTTTCAATTCCAAATCGATTTCTCTCTCGTTTCAAACCCTTTCTCACTATTTTTTCTTACCCATTCAATCTTACTCAACAACAATGGCCCTCAACAATGTTAGAGCTATAATCCCTGAGAAAGGAACCAACTATATTGCTTTCAATGATGCTAACCAAGCCCTTAAAAGTTTCAAGGGGTTTGTGAAATTTTTGTTTGAATCGTATCTTGCAGGTGCTTTAACAGCTAACCCGGTCTTATACTTTGATGTTTTGCATGAATTATGGACAACAACACTGGTGAGAACTGTTATGCTTGAAAACTCTGTGTCCTTGGTGGTGACATGTTCAATTGGAGGCCAATAGATAGAGTTCAATGAGAAAGATGTGTCTTTGGTCTTCCAACTGCAAATCTAGTGGAGGTGCCAACCCAAGATGAACTAGCTGAGTTCATCGACTTCATCAACTATGGTAAAAGAATCAACTTGGCAAGATTGAACAGAACAAACCTAAAGAAGGAATGGTCCTTTATGTTTGATTCTATTGTAAGGGTCTTCACATGCAGGAAGACATGATATGACAACATCTCAAGTGTGGCGCAGAAGCTGGTGTTCTCAATAGCCCACAACAGACATTTGAATGTTGGTCTATTGATCTTGGAAGAACTTGCAACCAGGCTGACCATGCCCAAATCTGCTAGAGGTAAGGGAATTTTCTTTCCTAGATTTATTATGTCTACCTTAAATCATAAGGTATCAAACATACATTTGTTGGATGGTATAGACAACAGTAAGTTAGGAAATTGTAAGCAAGTGTCCAAAATTATATTTGGTTCACTTACTACAAAGAATAAGGTAAATGTGAGTCTGAAAATCACTCCATTCATGATGGAGAGGTTTAGGACTTACCCTTACCCTATGCCTGACATGAGATCAAATGCACAAACTAGTACAGTTATGGTCCCTAAACCCGTAGAAGTACAAATGCAGGAAAACCAACAGGGGCCTTCCCAAGCTGAGACCACTTCTAGGAAACCAACCACTTTATCCTCCCAAAAGGGTGAAATGAGTAAAAAGAAAAGAAAGCAGGCAAACCTGACAATCATAAATGAGAGTGGTGAGGAACGTACAGAACTTGAGCCACCATTGGTCAAAAACATAAAGAAGGCTAGAAAAACTGAGCTGACCACTCAAGCCACCTCTGTACCCTCCCAAAAGGATGCAGTTGTACAAATGGGGTCAAAACAGGTTGTAGAGACATCCTCTCAACATGGTGTTTCTATTGAAAAGAGCATTTTCCCTAATGCACCTTGTAAAGAGTCTGCACAACAAACACTTGAACAAATCCAAGTGTATGGTAAGAGAAATAAGGATGGCACACACAAGGAGAGAACATCCCTTGAAGCTCCCTCATCCATTCAGGGGGAGCTACCAACACTCAGTCCTAAACTTCAAACTCTTATATCTAATATTTCTTCTTCCTATACTGAAACACTTGAATCAAATCCTCAAGTGTTGCCCCTTTCAAGTGACTTGGTTGAAGAAACCTTGCTCACTACCCATACACCAAATTCAGATGGTGAGAGGCTACTAGCTGGGGTAGACCTTGATGACACCATTACAAACACATGGGTTTCATCAGTTTTCACTGAAGACCCTGTGACAGACACAAAAGCACCTTCATGTGTAAATCAGTCTTCACAGACTGTTAGGTTTGAGGGTAGTACTCCTGAGGGGGAGCTATCTAAATCTTCTCCAATTCAATTGGAGGTTCCTGTTCCAAGAACAACTTCCCTCCAAACCCTAGCAGAAATTGTATTAACAGTTGATGCTAGGAGTATAATTGCCAATGATCCTGTCATAGAGGAGGCAAGTATAGCACATTTAAGTGACAGTGTGGTGCAAGACACACAAGGGTTTGAGGTTGTTGCAAATGACAGTAGCACAGTCAAATCCCCTCCAATTCGAATGGAGGTTCCCACAACTGGTGATGAACAACACCCTGTCATAACCACAGTGCAAATTATGAGTTCAACTGTGACTTGTCACAGGTGATTCTATTTGCTTCAAACCAACCCTCAACTTCCCAATCTCAACCTCAACCATCTCATCTCATCTCTCAATGGCTCCAAGAAACTGAAAATCAACCTTCAACCACTGAAGATCTTGTAATTGAACAGATTGGAGGCCTTGCACAAATCTCACAACAGTTGCTCACATCCAACATGTCAAATCAGGACTACCAAGCTATCATGCTCACCTACCAGGCAGATGTTGAAGAAAATCAAGCAAAAATTGTTGATGAAGCTGGTCATGATGCAAATTGTGATGCTTGGATGGATAAGAAATTCTCTATTGAAATGGATGTTGTGCTAGCTCAGTTCAGGGAGGAGTATATCACTATTCTGGGAAGCAATGCTAGATCCCTAACTCCTCAGGAAGTGTATGATGCCATCAATGATGTATACAAAGCTCAAATCAAGGCCTTCCACAACTATGGAAAGGCACTTCAAATCACATTGAATGTACATCAAGACAAAATAATGAAGATGGTGAGGGAAAAGATGGATCAAATCATCCTTTCTCATACTGAGATTAAAACAAATTCTCCAATTTTGCTGATCAGATGTCTAGGTATGATCTGAGTGGAGTAGAGACAAGTTTCAAAAATCTCAAAACTTCATTTGTGGCCCTAAATGCACAAGTTTAACAACATATCATTAATTCTAATGATACAAGACTAAAGTTGGATGAAATGCATACTAGAAGATACACTTCATCATGCTTGCTCATGGATGAAATTAAGAAGGTTATGCAAGACACTTTTGGGGTTTCTACATCTATTTCTACCTAAACTGCATGCACCTCTACTCAAGAGATTCAAGATCTCAAGGCACAAGTTGCTTCTCTAGAGACTTCAAATGCCTCCCTCAATGCTCAAGTTCAGGCTTTGACTTCTCTAGTAAAGAGTCAACAATCAGATATCAAAACCCTGGTGGACTCTCACAAGCATCTCCAAATGCAGAATTATGTTGCTTTGGGGGCCATCATGGGGAAGCTCAACATACCAGTGCCCTCACTACCTGAAGAAATAAGGCTAGAATTACCAACTCCCCTACTCATGCCTGTCACCAAAACTAAGGGGGAGATTGAGGCTAGGATTTAACACTCCAGGGATGCCAAATCTAAGTCTAAAGAGCCTATTCAGCTTGGTCAAAGCTCTTCACATGCTCAAGTCTCTCATGATGTTGGAAAAAAAAGACTTCTAAAAGTTGCATAAGGACCAAATCAAGACCAAGAATTTAGTGAACTTATTGCAGTACTAAGAATGTCTCTTCAAAACAACTACATGACCTACAAGCAAGCTTTGGCCAAGAATATCACTTCATCAGGGCAGTAGTTGTAAAAATTGATAATTTCTTGGAGAAAAGAATTGTTGTGAATATCAATGATGGTGGTGTGGACAAATGTCTTCAGGTGTATCTTCCAAATCTTAAAACCTTAAGAGCATCTGAACTGGATGTAATGATTGAAAGAGTAAATCCAGTTATTCTAGAAGACACCCAATTTCTCCATGAGCTAAAAAATGCACAGATAGCAGCTTTTCTTGAAGCCTATCTATATTCAAACAAAGGGGTAGTCTACATCTGTCCAACAACCAAGAAATGCAAACATTTCCTTGTTCCTAAAAATTGTGTCAGATCAAACATGAGGCTGATCATGACTCTGTAGTTTGATCTAAAGTACGAAAGGAGCAAGAAGCATGAGGATGTGGAGATGATAAAGATCTTGGATAAATACCTAATGAACTCTGACACTATGTTGCCACCCACTCAGTTTAATCTAAGAAATGATAAGGATGATGATGAGCAGAAGCATGATGAACAAAAACCTTATGGCTCAAATCCAAGTCAATCATCAAGAGCAACTGGTAGCAAGGATAAGAAGCAGGATGAGAAAAAGGATGGTGACAAGAAAAGAGGAGAAGAAAGGAGAAGCAAGAAAAGGCAAGATGGCTCAGAACCACAACAAATCCTAAAAATCCAAACAAATCAAGCTCAACCTTCAAAGCCAACCAAATCATACACTGAACCACCTCCTACCTCAAAGCCTAAATTCCTATACAGAAAAACTGCTAACACCTTTCTAAAAATACCAATCACATCAAGCCAATCATTTCTCAAGAAAGTCACAAACCTACCTTCAGTCAAGCCACACTCAAGGTTCACTACAAGTCTGTTGGGAGGAAACCTAAGAAAGCTAAGCATACTGAAAAAGTGCAAGTTACCGAGAGGGCCATCTGGAATTGTTACAAGCAAAGTGATTTTCTACCTCTAAACTGGTGCAACTCAGATGAAGACTACTTTCAACAACTAGCTGAGGAAATAGTTAGAAATTGGGTTGTAACACTAAGGGAAGTGAGAATCTACTATGAATATGGGTCCTTCACATTTCTTGGCAGTACCTTAATGGACACCTTTTCACTCACAGAAACCAAGAGGGTGATTGGTTTACTGAAAGATAAGGATACTGCTACAAGAGCATGGAGATCCGTTTTAGCTGAATGGTTGATAGTAAGGGAGGAAAGAAGAGCAATGAATAAGGCTGAATATGAGAAGAGGATAAGGAAGTATGATGAGGAGATTGAAATGTACATTAAAAGATCATAAGAACTCAAGGCAAAATGGATGAGCAGAATCTCCAAGGATGGAAGATTTCTAAATGTTAAAGCCGACACATTCTCAAAATTCAGGATTGATTTGCTGAGTGGTTATCCAAAGCCTGATAGAATCAAACTTGTGGAAGCTCTAAGAGGGACGCCAATCATAGAGGAACTTGAAATTCTTGTATATTTAAAGGACATCATTAGAGAAGAAACAAAAGACACGGTCTTTGTTTGATGCATGAAACTGTTTAAACTCAAGAAATCACCTAATGTATAAATGTTGTATTTGTGTCAATTTTTATGTATTAGTCTAATTTTCCATTATAGCTTGGGGTTAGTCTTGTTAACATGCATGAATTTGTGATAAGCAATCTTCTCACAAATTGAGGGAGATTGTTGTGCAAGACATGCCTGCACAATAACAAGACTAAGTCAAATTGACAACCCTAAGTAAGTTGTATTGTAATCTAAGTTTGCATTTTATATTGTACCACTTAAGTCTGTAAAAATGTTCAAGGGCAGACTGGAGTCTTTTTCTGTAAACAGTATCAAGTCTAAGAATTATATCTAGAAGATCAAGAAGATCATGCCTCAGAAGAATTATGAAGAAGCTTGGAGTTGAATAAATCTGTTTTGGGAAAAATATTCTAAGTCAAGATCCCTACAAGTCACATATTAAGTGTTGTAGAGAAGTCATTCGAGAACTCCAGAATGACTTATCGACAAGTCAGGAAAAGCTACTAGAGAACTCAGAGATATCGACAAGCCAATTTAAAGACATGAAGAATGGAGATATCGACAAGTCATTTCTTCACTAGAAAACTCTGAGTTATCGATAAGCCAACTTGTCACTGGTGAACTCAGAGTTATCGATAAGTCAATTTGTCACTAGAGAACTCAGAGTTATCGATAAGTTAACTTGTCATTAAGGAACTCAGAGTTATCGATAATCCAAAGTGAAGACATGAAGATGAGAGATCTCGACAAGGCAAATTCTCTTATAGAGAACTTAGAGGTTTCGATAAGTCAAAACAACTATTGAGTGATTAGAGATCTCGATAAGCCAATATACTTATCAAGATGTCAAGTTCTCTATATACCAAACTAGAGATCTCGAGGTAAAACTCAAAGTACAAAGTGCATACCAGTTCAATATCCAAGATTATCAATCAACAAACAATCTAATCAGTTGGATTGACAAGTCTACAAAAGCAGCTTTAAGACTACAAGATCAAAGGCCAAGACTAACTGGAAAAGTAAAGTCACAGGCGTGCAAGATTAACAAAGATACACTAAGGCAGAAATAAAAAGATTTGATTATCCAAAAATAGGGTTTAGTACATGCTAATGCATGCTGTGTAATAACCAGTGTTTATTGTTCTATAAAGTAAACACTAGATGCTTTGTTACTAGTAACAATTTAGATCAGAAAAATTTTGTATTCTCTCAAGGAAGGGATGAAGGAAAGAAAAAAAAGAAAGGATGGAGAATGAGGAGAAAAGAAACATAATGTACACGAAGTTCTAGTATCAAAAACTCTACCAACTCAGGCCCCTAAACTCTATCCAAACCTCAAAGCCTAAGTACCTATACAAGCCAACTACACATTCTCTACTCAAAATATCTTTAACAACTAACCAAACCTCACTCAAGAAAATATCTAAGCCATATTCATTCAAACCTCCAACTAGAACTCACTTCAAGACAACATGAAGAAAAACAAAAGAAGATGGCATCTTGCTGAATAGAGAAGTAATTGAGAGATTTTCAACTGCAGAATTGGAGAGAGTGATTAGTCAGATGAATGCAATGGGATTCAAGTACAAGGATGAGGAAGGATGTGTTTGCTGAAAGGTTGAGAGAAAGGAATATCAGGCATGCAAGGGAAAAGGTTGAGAGGGAGGAAAGAGAAAAGACATATGCTAAGGAGATTGAGTTATTTGAACAAAGATCAAATGAACTTAAGACGAGGGGGTTTATTAGGGTTTCTAAATATGGACATTTTCTGAATATAAGGCAGACATAGTTTCAAGATACATGATTCATCTTCTCAACAGTTGCTCATTAGATGAATGGCTCAAACTAGTGGAAGCTCTAAGAGGGTCTGAGATTATTGAAGAACTCGAAGTACTAGTCAAACTCAAGGACCTCATTAAAAAAGAACCTGGTTATTAGAAATTTACCTAAGCTTTGTAATTATGTACTGATGTAACTGCAAGTTGTATAAAATTATATTTTGTCAATCTGTCAATCTTATTGTAATTGATTTTAGCTTGGGGTTAATCTTGTTATCAGACATGAATTTGTGACAAGCAATCTTCTCACAAATTGGGGGAGATTGTTATGCAAGACATGCCTATACATAACAAGCCTAAGTCATATTGACAAACCTAAGATTTAGTTGTATGATAATCTATATTTGTATTCTGTAATTATATTCCTTGAGTCTGTAAAAAAATTTAGTAGATTAGACTGAGAGATTTTTCTGTGAACAACCATCAAGCTAAGGAATAAACTCTGGAAGAAGATCAATTCCTGATCATGCCTCAGAGAGAAGTATAGCAACTTGGATTTGAATAAAATTGTTCTAGAAAAAATGTTCTAAGTCATATATTGACAATTCACAGATCAAGGGATATCGAGAAGTCCAAAATGACTTATCGAGAAGTCCCAAGAGATATCGATAAGTCAACCTACATGTAGAGATCTCAGATATTGACAAGTCAAAATGTCTATATAGAGAGCTGAAGGTATCGACAAGTTATTTTTTCATGTAGAGATCTAGAGATATCAATAAGTAAAAAATCCTCATGTAAAGAACTCAAGATGTCGACAAGTCAAAAGTCTTTATCGGGAACTAGAGACATCAAAAAGCTATTCCACATGTCGAGAACTAGAGACCTCGACAAGTCATTTATATATATCTAGAACTCAAGATATCGATAAGTCATTTCACTTATCGATATGCCACATTTCTACAGAACAAAAGGAGACCTTGACAACCTATCTCATAATTCAGAATGCAGACAAGTTCAAGATTCAAGATTATCAGTCAACAAACAATTTATTAACTAAACTAGAAAGACTACAAAAGTAGTTTGAAGAGACAAGTTCAAGATTCAAGATTATCAGTCAACAAACAATTTATTAACTAAATTAGAAAGACTACAAAAGTAGTTTGAAGAATACAAGATCAAGGGCCAAGATTCACCGGACAAAGAATTGTCACATACCTACAAGATTCTGCACATATTTGCTAACACCAGAAAAGGAAATAGACAAGATAACTTTATAAACCGTGTTAGTACATTTTATTGCAAGTTTTTTAATCCTGTGATGTTGGTCTATAAAGCATGCACGGGTACTTAGTTTAGAAACATATCTAGAAAAATCTGATATTCTCTTAAGATTTTTAGCTGAATTCTTATCTCTAAGAACATAGATTTGTAATAAAACAAATTTTATTAATACAATCAAGTGAGTTTTTTATAAATTATGTTGTGTGTTTACTGTCAAACAGTTTATCTTTACAAGTTCATATTTGCTTTGTTCAAATTAATCTAAACACTTTCAAAATAAAATTAAAATCCAAGAAATACATTCAAACCCCCTCTGTGTTATATTTTATTGCACTTAATATCTAACACATATCAACAATGTTTCCAGATTCATCAATATATTTTGGAGTGTATTTTGACTTGTAAGTCATTCTTCCCTGCTTCCTGTATATTAGGTTATTCAGATAAGCATACCATCTGGAAGTTGTAGAGTTGATTACTTTAGTAACGCTATAACATATCTCTTTCCATGGTTTGTCTCTCATTGTTCCTATGAAATCTTCAACTTTTTCCCAGATTCCAGAAAATACAACATCTTCTCTTTAGGCTTGTTGGTATCAAACATATCAAGCACTATCTGAACAAATATGATCTTCTGTAAATCTTCAAGCTGTACATTCTCTCATATTCCTGTTAGATTTTCAGGCTCTCTTAGAATCAAAGCATTGCTTGTGTAAGTATCAGCATTTGGAAGTCCTAAGCCACCTCTTCGTCCAACTCTTCTAGACTGTGAGATACCACTATAGATTTTATTGATAGTCTCTATAGAATCTCTTTTAGGTGCATGTGTCTTGCTTCTCCATAACAACTTATTCTTTTCTTCAAGAATTAACTCTGGCTTATCAGAGTTTGAGCCTTTTGAATCAGAGTTCAAATTCATGTCAGGATTTGAAAGATCAGCTTTTATTCCTTAAATTGTACTGTCAACAACTTGAGTAGTATCAGTGGTTGTAACTGGTTGAATTTTAGCAGTTATTTCTCAACTTGAGCATTGATAGTGGTTGGAATAATTTACAATTTCTCATCTCAATCAGATCCAGGAATTACCTTTCTATTCTTGTGAACCTAATTAGCTTCATTTTCAAGAACTTTTCATTCATCAGCATCATCATGAACTTGACTTACTGAATAGACTGGATCTATTAGTATTTGAGGTTTTGTAGATGCTGATTTCTTCTGGGACTTTGACTTAGGCTTAGACTTTGACTTATCACCAAATCTCTTTTTTCCCTTATAACTCATATCAACATTTAATATGGCTTGAGACCTTAGAACATGTCTTCCAGTTTCAGTTTGACTGATTTCCTTGATAACTACACCTTTAATTGGTCTCTGACCAGGAATATCTTCATATGGTGAGACACTATCAACAGTTATTGGTCTCAAAGATTTGAATTATTCTTCCATAAACCTTAGTTGTTCAAGATCAACTCCTGAATTTACCCATTCAAAAATCCTTTTACTCACCTCAGAATCAAATGCTTGTATTTTAGGATCCTTGTAGAACAAAGTTGTCTTTTTACCTTTAAACTTCAATGTCTGTAAAAATTGACTTACTTCAGTACCAGCTTATATCTGTAGAATACCTTGGTCTTCAACAACATTTGTGATTGTCGGTGTTTTTTTATAGTCACGGTCAGCTTTTGTTATCTATAATTTCTCCCTCTCTCTCCACCTTTTCTAGATTGACCGGTAGTGGTTTTAGAAGTACCACAGGTTCTAACTAGTTCTCCACCTTTTATTCCAAGAATCTCCATTCTTCCTCCATCGAGACCATCATTTTTAACAAGTTAGTAATCTGTATTTAGATTTCAACACTTTCTCCCCTTTTTTGCATTTAGGATCGTTTTCGGTTGGAAATTATACAAGAGGAATGGTATTAGTGTTATAAATATGTTTGAAAAGAGAGCGGATTCTTTATATTTGTTATTCAGAATTTTAGAATAATTAATATTAAATAAAAAAATATAAGAAACAATCAAAACATTATTTTAGGAAATCCGTTGCGAGCGCGGCTAGTTTCTTATTACTATTAAACTGACAATAAACTCTGGCTTCTTAATCACGAAAAGTCTAAAACCCATGACCCCACAACTCACAGGACCACACTGCCATTTATAAGAAAAACAGGCGGCTATAAAACTAAATTTACCTAACCAAAACCACTTTTGCGCTCAACTATCACTCTGAGAAACACACATCTCTCTCTTTCTCTCTGATAATCTCTTTCTCTCCAACACTCAGATCCAAAAGCAGCTTAGACATGGCTACAATTCAATCAATCAAGGCTCGTCAGATCTTTGATAGCCGAGGCAATCCTACCGTTGAGGTTTCTTTTCAGTCTTCTGCATTGTTTTTTATTACTATATTTGTTTTTCTCATCGATTGTATTACTATTGTTGTTTTCATGTCTTTTTTAATTTAATTTAATTGAAAATCAATTATTATATTTTTACTGAATCGGTTATTTTGTTGTTGGTAGGTTGATGTTGGTTTATCAAATGGAACCTGGTGCAGAGCTGCTGTCCCAAGTGGCGCATCAACCGGTAAGTTCACCGATATTTTTTACCATACAATATATATATATATATATATACATAATCGATGAAGTAATAATCCATAAAATATTAACCTCGCTAAAATTATATTTTTCTCGGGTTCCAACATAGTCAAACTCGCTAAAGTAATATCTTTAAAGAGGTTTAACTGTATGTTTAATTTTATTTCTAGAGCACTAGTTTTGATTTGTTTGCATTTACAACCTCCCTAGGTTTTTATTAAACAAGTAATTGAACCTCGAAACTCGGAACACAACTTTTATCGGAATATAATGCTATTTAGTATACTGATTTTGAAGTGGCAAATTATACTGGATATACACAAATACGCGGCACGTGTCGTTTGCTGATTAATGTTATTCTCTTTGTTTGGATGTCTTTTCTTTTATCAATCCTCAATTGTTGCTTGTTATCGGCATTATGTATTGTTGAATAGAAAGCTTAAGAGTGTATATGTTGTTTTAGGAATTTACGAAGCTCTTGAACTTAGAGACGGAGGATCAGACTACCTTGGAAAAGGTGTTTCTAAGGTAAGCAGTTTACCGTTACATAAAATTTAACATGTATTTTCTTGTGCTAATATGCTTTTTTCTGTTTATCCAGGCTGTTGGAAATGTCAACTCTATCATCGGCCCTGCTTTGATCGGCAAGGTTTGTGGGATTTAGTTATACATGCCATTTTCACTTGTTTATATGTCTTGAATATTACTTAGTGGTTTAGAATTCTGTATCTTTTTTTAGTCATATCAATTTTATACTGTAGGACCCCACTGATCAAACAGGAATTGATAACTTTATGGTCCAAGAGCTCGATGGAACTGTTAATGAGTGGGGATGGTGCAAACAGAAGGTAATATACATTTTTTTTGTGGTGTAGTACAGATTTAACATCTAAGAGGTAGTCATAATTGTTCTTGTACTTTTTCAGCTAGGAGCAAATGCTATATTGGCGGTGTCTCTTGCTGTTTGCAAAGCTGGGGCTAGTGTCCTGAATATTCCTCTTTACAAGGTAGGTTGTTTTCCTTTTACGAAATTACTGGATACGTTATTGTTGTGTGAAGTGCATGTTGCAATAATTTCCTCATAGATTAGGCTGTTTCTCCCATTGAATTATACAGTCCCGTCTTCCTGATTTCCCTGTCAGATCTTTCTCTATAATTAACTGATTCAAAATTAGATACATACGTATTTTGTAGATAATATTGATGTGAAGTATGAATGATTTTTTGTGCTCTCTGTCTTCTCTTAGTCAGTCAAGTATTGTTTGTAGTTAAACTAAAATCTGGCCTGCTGTCTTCTTAGTTGTCAACTGAAAACTGTATTCAGGAAATAAACTAGAATTGATTATATTCAGATTATCAATTGCAGCATATCGCAAATTTAGCTGGTAACAAGAAGTTGGTTTTGCCGGTTCCTGCTTTTAATGTCATCAATGGTGGATCACATGCAGGAAACAAACTTGCTATGCAGGCATGTTCCCAACCCTTTAAAATTATTAGGACTGTCTACTAGTTTGTGGTTCTCATTGAGGTTTTTTTGGTTGCAGGAGTTTATGATTCTTCCAGTAGGCGCTTCTTCATTCTCAGAGGCAATGAAGATGGGAGTTGAAGTATACCACAACTTGAAGGCAAGTTGCAGTACTTTATCTTATCTTTCTCCTCTTTCACACACTCTCTAAATATCTTGCCATTCTTCTTGTATAGTCATGGACTTGTGGTATCAAGTAGCATAAAGCCCCTTGACAGATGTGGTCGATATAATGTTTTTACCATGGCATTGGTTTTTTTATAAATTAGATTTATGCTATGTTAGCATGTTTGGAAACACTATTATGGATGTGGTCCCAGTGACATTTTTGAATTTTTTCCAGAGATCATGATTTGGGCAATTTTCAGGGAGCTCGAATATTAGGCCAATTTTGAGAATTAGAAATATGATAATTTAATCCGGCATTTGAAATGATAATCAATATATCAATATTGCACTATCCACTTTACTCACAATGTTGTCTTGTTGCAGTCTGTAATTAAGAAGAAATATGGCCAGGATGCAACTAATGTTGGTGATGAGGGTGGCTTTGCTCCTAATATTCAGGTCAGGAATTTTTAAATATCAGTGAGACTTTTCAAATATCAGCGAGACGACTTTTTTTGTCGGACAATATCAGTGAAACTTTGTTGTGCCTTTCTTAATAATATTATATGCAAGTAGTAATAATTTCAATTGTTTATTCCCTCATACTTCTCTGTAAACTTCAGCAAAACAAGGAGGGTTTGGAGCTACTCAAGACTGCCATTGAGAAAGCTGGTTACACCGGCAAAGTAAGTAATTTATTTCTTATATGTGATTTCTTCCCAGTATATCTCTTTTGTGCAATTTTTCGTGACATGAGGCTCTTGATATATTTCTTAAAGGTTGTTATTGGAATGGATGTTGCTGCTTCTGAGTTCTATGGAACAGACAAGACCTATGATCTGAATTTTAAGGAGGAGGTTGGTTTTTTAAACTTGTGTTGTTAACATAAGACCTTCATCATCAATTAATATGAACGGACTACAGATGTATACTGTTAGTTGAAGTTGTAGCATACTAGAATTGTGTAATAACTTCATTTTTACTACAATGCATATGAAGATAATATATGTTGGTAAAGCAAGATACCTATTTCAATTTTCATGCAGGCCGTCCATAGTTAGTATTATATTTTTTCCTTGACTTGATGTGCAGAACAATAATGGCTCAGAAAAGATATCAGGAGATCAACTAAAAGATCTTTACAAGTCGTTTGTGTCTGAGTATCCTATTGTGTCGATCGAGGATCCGTTCGATCAAGATGACTGGGAGCACTATGGTAAAATGACAGCTGAATGTGGAGTGCAAGTGCAGATTGTGGGAGATGACCTTTTGGTCACAAACCCAAAGGTTAGAAGATTGTTAGTAGCATTATTTCTCTTGTCAATCTGGAACTTAACCTCTTTTTGTATTATGGTTGGTCTTTACATGGTTCCTTGATTGTCATGGCTAAAGTTTGTTTGCTTGGATTCACAACCTATGTAACTAAATCATAAATACTCTTTTTTTGGGTAGTAATCCATTTTTATTCTTCCCTTGCACAGAGAGTAGAGAAAGCAATCAAAGAAAAAACTTGCAATGCCCTTCTTCTCAAGGTATTCATTAACACTTATGTCAGAGCTGCATGATTTTAATGTAAAAACAATCAGCATGGTTGCTTATATCTCAGTTCTTTGTTCCTAGGTTAACCAAATTGGTTCAGTCACTGAGAGTATCGAAGCTGTGAAAATGTCCAAACGGGCTGGTTGGGGAGTAATGACCAGTCACCGCAGGTTTGATGATAACCTGAATGCTAAATACTGAAATGTTATTGTGTATCTATTCTGTATGATAATATTTATGTAATACCATTACATAATATACTCTTGTGTGTTTTGCAGTGGAGAGACTGAAGATACTTTTATTGCTGATTTGGCCGTGGGTTTGTCCACGGTAAGTATCCAGAGTAGTCACATTTATTGATATTAATAGTTATTCAAACAAACTTGCATTTTGATCCTGTTAATATTTCTTCTTAAAACTTACAGGGACAAATTAAAACTGGAGCCCCGTGTAGGTCTGAGCGTCTTGCAAAATACAATCAGGTTTCATATATCACTTGACCATTGTTTATATGGATTTGTGTCGAGGCATGAAAACTAACATATTGTATTTATGTAGATTTTGCGAATTGAAGAGGAACTAGGGTCGGAAGCAGTGTATGCTGGAGCAAACTTCCGTATGCCAGTTGAGCCCTACTAGAGTTGGAGGCTACGAAGCAAAAAAAATTACTTTTTATGCACTTGGATTCTGGTTAACTTGTGCCAAATAATATTCTGAGTGTAAACCGTGTCAACTTTAATTAGTATCGTGAAGGGGTTTAATGAATAATCGAGACATAGGTTTTTGTTTCCCGGATCTAAACACCTAACTGAAACTTTTAAATGGCAGAGTGTTTTTAGTGACCAAATGAAAGTTAGTGACTTAACTTTTCTAAATTGCTAAATATTTTGTGAGTTCATATTTATGTTTGTGTGTGGTTTGCAAAGCTAGATTCATACTACAAGGTTTGTGTATAATCACGGTCACTGAGCTTGGGCTTTTGAACTATTTTTTCGCGCGTTCATTCTGATAACCAAATTATCGGGTTCTTCATAGATATCTTTCTTCCCTTAATTTTTTTTTGCCCAAGTATATTTTAGCTCTACAGTAGGTAATAAGCAGTTGTATTTTAGTTAAACTTCTAGCCAGAATGTCAAATAGAGTAGTTTTTAGTCGTTCAAGCCTCTGCACCGAATTCGTATATAGTTTCAAGTTCTGATAATTTCGTTAAAGAGTGGATAAAGCTCTCTCTGTCTTTGCTGATCAGGACATGATTTTTCTGTTGTACACATTAGTAGTATCACTATGCAAATTTATCATGACCCTGCAAGTGTAGAGAAAACACATTTCCAAACGCCAAACATTTGGCATCTGATCTAAGAAGTTTTCCGGACAGCTTTCTTCCTCTATACTTTGGTTGACAATCAGGTACAAATATGATAATTATTGCTAGTAATATAACTAAACTCCAATTGTGACTCACAATTTGTGAGCATGTGTAGAACTAAAAACATTGAATAGACCATAATTAACCGAGAGAAACGCAGCCCCAAACTCCAATAACATTTCTTTGCAAATATTTTGCATCTTAGTCAAGCTGTGTCAGGTAGCTCTGCCTAGATGCCTTTGCCAACATTGAGGTACATATCTGATAATTATTTCTAGTAGTATACCTACATTGCAATTGCGAGCCAAAGCAAAACTAACATTGACTCGACCGGAATTGACTGAGAGAAACGCAGCCCCAAACACCAGTAACATTTCTTTGCAAAACACGTGGCATCTGAACCAAGGGTTTGTTGGGTAGCTTTCTGCTTGGATGGCTCAGCTAACAATCTGATAATGAATCTGATATATTGCTAGTAGTATACCTCAACTAATCGAGCAGTAAAAAATTTGTAACCGTAAATTACATGAATGCAGAAGCTGAGAAGAGGGGGGAATCGAACAAAAGATACAGGAGTGCTCTGTTTGTGAAGGTATAATACTTTAATTAAAAAGATAAATTGGTAATGATGCCTCTCCTGTGCAAGTTTTAAATGTTATATGTGAACCAGAGTTGGATTATATGAGAGAATTATTTTATCATGACCTCGAATCCTAAAAAAATTGGGTCTGAAGCAGGAGGATCGACATGCATAACTCTTGATAAGAAATACCCTAGTAAACTAAAAAGGTGGAACTGAGCCACTGAAGGATGTTCAAATACAGATTTAATTTTCAACTTTTCAGAAGGTTAATAGGGGTGAAGACGAAATGAAGATGTTATCAAGTTTTGCATAATGAAGAAACTCACACCTGAAACTCCCTATGATCTGTCCTTTCCCTCAACCTTGAGAATAACTGCTGCAAAAGAGCATCTAAAATTGCACAAAATAATTTTGAGTACGAATTAGGGGAGAATAGAATACAGAACATCACATGGATTATGATAGTGGTTCAGAATCGAGGCGCTTTAGTAATATGAAACAAGATATACCTCGAAACTAACTCAGATTAGGTAAGTGATTTACATTATCTTCCTTCACTTGGTCCAGATCATATGGCTCCAAAGATAACACTAAATTATGTTTCCCCATGGTTCCTCATCCTGTAAGGCTGATACAAGGACTGGTGCTGCTAACTGTAATCGTCTCGAGGACCTTAGGAGAATTGTGCTCTGCTGATTCTAAGAGAACTATCATTGATAATGGGAAAAATGAAATATTCATCTACGGAATTCTTTACAAAGCTACGATGAGTCTGATAACAGAGACTTCCTTCCGAACAATTTCTTGCATTAGAGTAGTGCTGCTAGATAACTACACAAGTCTCAAATGTTATTTATCTGATTATATAAACGGGCTTACAAATCTCTGGCAGAAGAAGATATTATATATTATCTAGCCTAAGCTAGTGACATTAACGACTTAATACATAAGGTGATACAACCTAAACAGAAAATTAAAAAACATATCACAGAGATAGCAAAGAGAATAGCCAAGTCATGCATTTCTGGAAGACTAGTTCTTTAACATGAGCAAGAAAAGTAGAGGTAGCTAGCTAACATGCTATATTCTAGCACATAGAATATCTTAAAATCTATAGTGGTTTATTTATTGTATGTGATGCAAAATTCAATTGTTGTTGGCAGCAAGATAATTTGCTAATAAGTACAACTCAATCAGTTAAAACTAAAATCTTTACATGTCGCCCAATAAGGTAAACAACTAATCTTAAGATTAAGCGTTTGACAATTATTTCACACTGCCAAGGTTAGTAAAGAGTTCAAGTATACTAAGGTCAGTAAAGAGTACAAGTATACCAGAAGAACTATGGATGTCTAGTACAAGTATACCAGAAGAACTATGGATGTCTACTAGTTTACTACAACTTCATTCCATTACAGCATTACTAGTGCACTATTTTACAAAGTATCTAGAGACTTAGAGCTACACTAGAACATTGTTGTCACTGCCAATTGCTTTTGCAGAAAAGTGCAATACAAACATGAGCATATGCGGGAATGAATCAAGTAAAACAAAGTAATAATAAAACCTAATGTTTTAGCATAGTGGATATCACCATTCTTTTTTTTATATCGTAGGGAACCCGCAGCCGCTACCCTTTGGGTGCGCACTGGGTAAACCCCACGGGCTCACGCAATACCGTGGGATTCGAACCGGTGACCAAGAGGATAATTATCCCCTCTTTAACCAACTGAGTCAACTCTTGCGGGCATATCACCATTCTCTTGGTAAAAAGAGATCGAGGTTCAAGGGAGTGTGAGCATTTACATATCTGCATCATGTGAATACAACACACTCACATTGAGAAATAGAACTTCTATAACTAAAGCATCCATAGTACAGCTGCAACAATCAATAAGATTAATACACCAAAAAGAAATGCATTTCGACAAATATATATAAACAACATTGCATTGCAACAAATTATCGTTAAACAAAACAAGTAGTTATACAACATTTATACCCTCAAAGTAACCTCCATTTAACCAGACAAACAAACTTACATTCCACTTATTCATCCCCGCCTATTGTCCACCACTCTCGTCCTCCAATTTCTTCACATACGCCTTCAAAACCATAACCAAATCCCTAGCGGGCGCCTGCAATGTCCCAACAACAGCGGAAGCCGGACTCTTCAAAGCTCCAAGCAACTTCCCATAAACCTCAGCTCTAGTCGGCATTGTCTCCAACGTCTTAAACTCCTCGGGCTTATAATAATTCCCTTCAAACACCGCGCCCGCAAAATCATTCTCCAGCTTCTTCTCCTTCTGAAACACTCTATAAGGCTTAATAGCCCCTTGAATCTCCTCACTATGCACAAACATCCACGCATTCATCCCCTTCATACACGGCTTCAACGCCTCCCACTCCGTATTCTCAATAGCCTTCAAGACCAACGTATTCTTCGCAACAAGAAGCGAGGTATTTTCAGGCAATGTAGCACGAAGTTGTTGAAATTGCTGAACAGTAAAGCCTTTGTACTTGATTCCAGCGAGTAAATGACAGTTCTCGAGCTGCTGTTTTACGGTTTCGACAGTCTCTTCTTTCTTGTTTCGACTGATGGCTGAGCGGATTGAAGTGGAGGGTTTGAATTGAGTTAGGGGTTTGATGGGGAGAGTGTAGAAGGGGTTGTTGAAATGGGTTTGTAAGGAAAGTGGGTGAGATGAAGAGGGGAATGTTGTGGACAAAAGGGCTGTCTCCATTTTTTGAGAGAGAGAGAGAGAGAGAGAGGAACAAGCACAGGATTGGGTTCAGTTGGGGTTTGAGTTCTTGTTTTGCCTTATCTTATGTTTCTCTATGTGTGTGACTGTGTGTAAAGTTACACAAGTGCACAACAATTATACAAGCTAACCAGTTTTAAGAACACAATGCCCAAAAAATAAAAAATTGCAAGGAAAATAGTGAACATCTAATTTCTTCGTAACAATTGTGAATAGTTACTAATCGGTTATTAATCGATTTAGTTACCGATTAAGTATTAATCGAAATAAAAATTAAATATATTTATATATTTAATAAAATTTTAAATATTTATCTTATTTATTATAAAATATATATTTCAAAAATAATTTATAAATGTTAATCAAATTTCAAAAATTAAATTGATTAAATATTTTTTAAGAATTAATCGGGAATTTTTAAAATGATGTTAGTATCTAAAGTTTTCTAATATAAATATTACATGTTAAAATACTTAATTATTACATTACATGACCTTCGTTTAAATTTACGAATATTTCCTTCAATTACGATAATGTTCGGGAATTTTTTGTGTGTTAAATATAAAAAATGAGGAAAAAATATATGAGATCATAATATTTATTATTTCTTATGTGACATTTTGATTCTTGACACATTTCGATGTGTTTTAACCGGATAGCAGAAATATATTTTTAATTTTTTTTTTGTTTGAATTAAAATATTTATTATTTGTTATTTATTTTTAAATTGATTATAAATAATATTTTTAATTATTAAATAAAAATAAATTAAAATTTATGCAAAATTTAAAGCGTCAAATAAAAAAATAGAGAATACAACACCCTATCATTTTTTTTTGATTTCTTGTATTTGAAAAGATCATCATTTTATCTCTTCCTATTTAACTTTACCGGAAAAAACAAAAAGAATACTGAAAATGAGAACAGAAATTGAAGTTTTCAATTTTGAAAATATTATAAGGTAAATTACACATACATTATTTACACCCAAAAAAGCAAAGGCAAAAGGAGCAGAGTTGCAGAAGAGCGGTGCGGTAGAAGGATGGACGATTATACTCGAGAAATGATGGAGCTCAAGACCCTCGTCACCAAATCCCTTGAGAAGAAAGGCGTTCTCGCCAAGATTCGGGTCTCTCTCTCTCTCTCTCTCCCTCTCTCTCTCCCTCTCTCTCTCCCTCTCCCTCCCTCCCTCCATAGATCTTCCCATCTTTGTGTTTCCTTGCCTGTTTTCACACACATTTTAACATTAATTTGTTAAAGATTAGCTTCTTAAGTGAAAAAGATCAACTTAAGTAATTTACTTTTTTTATGCTAATTCAGTAGTTCTACAATGTTGTTGGAGTTTTTGTGCTTAAATTCCCCCTTTTCGGTGTTCAATTTAACATTATACATGTGGAATATAAACATTTCTAGTTCCGAACTTTATCTGTCAAATTGGTTTAGTTTGTAAAGAAACAGCAAAATAATGCAATACTATGTCCTGCTGAATAAATTTTGAGTTGCAAACGTGTTGTGGGATGAATAAAGGGGTTTAATCTTTTTATCAAAAAACAATTGAAAAGCAATATAACTTCGTTATATATATTGTTGAGATTTACCAGCAAGATTTTTACATTATGATCGCTGTATGCAACAGTCAGTATATTTCCAAATACCTGCTTAAATTTTGTTTACATGGTTGATGCATTGATGTCTTAAAGGCTGAGCTGAGAGCTAGCGTATTTGAGGCTATCGAGGAAGAGGACAGGGCAGTTGATGAAGAAGGTTTACCTCCTGCACTGTTGGGTAGCTGCAATGATCGTGCAAAAAAACTTCACTCATCTCCTTCAGGTTCACTGTCCAATTCTAGTTTCAAACTATACGTTTACGGTTCTCTTTCATTATATGCTGTTTTTGGAACTTGTAAGTTGTAAAAAATATAATGTTTTAATTAATTGATTTCAGAGCACATTTCACTCCTACTCTTGATAGGGTTTTTCCTAATTTAGATCCTCGTCTTTTTTATCAAAGAACGACAAATCCTTTAATTTAATTTTTTGACATATTTATATGTAAGCCACATTCATTAAGAGTTTCAGTGATATGCCAGAGTTCTATGTTTTAGTCTTTAAAGATACTTGTATGCTTAAATGCACTATCCACCAGAGGAAATCCATTTCTTCAGACACGCATATACATGTAATTTTTCACTTCATCAGCACTAAAAAATTAAAATAAATGAATTCCACAACTTAAGAAGTTGGTCCTTTATAGTACTATCTATTAGGTAATTTTTCCTATTCACACCTTTAATATTTAGTATCTAACAAATAGCAACTATTAAGAAACTTGCATAAATCAGTAAATTATGGGCAAGACAAATTAAAAAAAAAAGGAAGAAAATATTTTTGGAATTTATCAAGATCTTTATTATATTCCTCTCAGAAATGTTTGATGTAATTAGTTTTTCTGGGTAGTGGGGTTTAAAGATGCTTGACATTAATTAGCAAAACATAAAGATGGTTGACACTGGTCGTAATGATTATTAGATAGTTTGCGAACATTTTAAGAGGTTTTACCTTCGAGTGTTTCCTTATTCTCAAGTCACGTAATCCTCCAATATTTGACAAACTGGTTTTACCTTAGACTGTTTCCTTATTCTCAAGTACTCACGTAATCCTCGCGTATTTGACAAACTGATGATGGAAATTTTTTGACGTTGATTTTAAATATTTATCCCCTTTCCCTACTCATATTTTACATTCATTTGTATGTTGTTTCATTTCTTTGGTTCCTTTATTGTAAATGTAATACCTCTCTCCCTTTAGAAACACACAAACATGTGTGTGTAGTTTCTTTCTTATTTACTATACAGTATGCAGTAAATGTCTTTGCTCCCTCCCTACACCTGCATTTTTTTAATGATAACAAAATGCATTTCCACTTGTCTGCAGGGAGGCTTTTAACTGCACTAATATGTGAATATCTGGACTGGGCACAACTCAACCACACCCTAAAAGTGTATTTGCCTGAGTGCAATATGGTAATTTCTCACTACTTTTGTTGATGAATATTGTGTAGGTCCTTTAGGTCAATATCATGAATTTCTAGATTTTTTTTCTTACAATTATGTGTGTTATATAAAGACTTTGACCTAATTTCGGATCCGTACCCACGAATCCTAAATTATTAAAGACTAGCAATCTGACACTTAAATTCTCACCCGTGTCCGCCTCCCGTAGCAGAGTCGGGGTAACATATGTATTAATGGGCTGCTTATCAGTTTATTTTCATCAATAATGCCTGCTAATTAGTTTAATAAGTAAATAATCAAAAAAGAGTAGAGATAATTTTGTACACCAAAATAAACTTAATGGAATGTCCGCTTTGGCTTCACCATTAAGGTGTAGATATCTTCTTAACTATTTATGTGTACTATATACGAGTCCGTGCTCTTTTATGTTAAGACAACTGTGTATTGTTGTATAGCAACTGCCAATATAGCATAAATGTTTGTTTTCTCATTCTTAAAATTTTGCTGAACTCGTTGGCTTTTTATCTTAAATTAGGTTGACTTATAGAGAACTTATAATGATAATATATTGAAAAGTAGCAACTTTTTTAAAGTGTCTAAATGTAACGTAACTTACCCTCACCTAGTTTAGTTGGTAGTATAAATTATAGAGTCCTACTAGGTAACTTTCTTCTATTCAAAAGAGGGATTTGTTTTTGAGTGCATGACTTTATCTAATAGATTGCAATTTGAATAATGAAGACAATAATCAGAGTTTGGTAAAATATTGCTTGTAGATGCGTAATACATGACATGATTGGAAGAAATCGAACTAAAATTATCGATCCAAGTGATTTTATACAAATTAAACATTTATTAAATCCTAAATTACTATTTCCAAAAGTGAGTAATAATGTGTGTTGGAGCCTAGTTGGGTGATGTAATCATATTACCCAACTAATAAACTGACAAATGACAATTAATTGTGGAATTGAGTATTTGAGTGGAGTGAATTGCTTTAAATTTATAACGTTTTTAGGTTATGTATAAACTAATGATTTACATTGTTTTGAAAATCTTTGCAGCAAAAGGATTCATGGAAATCCGAGTTAAAAGACTTCAGTAACAAGAACGGATATGACCTTAACAGGAATGGAGACAGTGGCCCTCTGCTGTTGGATGTTCTTGAAGGATTTTTGAAATATGAGGTTTCTCTTTTTTTACCACTCCAGCTTTATTTTTATTTAAATTATATTATAAGACTTTTGGTAATCATACTGCCAATCATACTCCACATAATATTTAAGTACATATTTTAGCAAGTTTATTTGACACCTTGATTATGTACAACAACAAAGTATTTCGTGATTTAATAATACCAACATCTAGAAGTCTTTGTTGTCTGACATTCTAGCACTAAGCAATTAAGTTACTCAAAGCTCTTCATATATGAACAGGCATATGAACAGGCGAGCAACAATGCTTAAGTAGTTTGGTTCTATTTGAATGTACAGATTTTGATATCTCCTTCATTGACCAACTTATTTAAGAAGTCTTTTTTTTGTACTGAAAGTGCAATAAGTCGAATCTAGGATGCATATTAGGCAATAGGATTCTGTATCTGACATCAGTTATCAGATGGAGGCATGGTGCAGTATAGTAGACAGTATATTTTTTTTTACCATAATTACTTCAGAAAGCAATTTCTGGCTTCAAATTTACACAAGTTATTACACAGGGTAAAATTACATAAATTTACTCGGCATATATAAATAAAAAATTCACATATATTTCATGCTAAATATGTTAAAACTTATAATAAAACTAAAAATGAATCAAATGCATAATTTATTAATCCAAAACACAAAAAGACAACTAAAATCTTTTAATTTATGCAAAAATGAATATGAGAATCAATAATTTTGTAATAACTAATAGAGATGGATACTTTATTTTGTGAAAGTAGTTTGTTGACTTAGATTTTGATTACAACTGCTGAAAATAAAATTTCAAATTTGTATCGTGGAAGAACGCGTGTCCGATACCGGGATACGTGTGTCCAAGTATCCGACACGGGGACTCGGCATGTGACCCAAGTGCCCCTGCTTCTTAGACTCTTATGTATCTAAATATTATTAAACATGGATATTAAGAAATAAGTTGACTTTTTTTTGAGAATGCACAAATCTTGATATTACAAATTAGGCATTCTGTACAAAACATCAGTTATCAGATGGAGGCATGGTGCAGTAGACTGGATATTTTCTTACCATAATCACTTCAGAAAACAAATTATGGCCTCCAATCTACATAATTTTTTACTACTATTATAATTTTTATATGTATGTATTTTATTTTTTATTTTTTGTAAAAATGGGATATAGAAGAGAGGATGTTTTTTTAATGCACAAATCTTGTTATTATGTAATAATGACTTGAACTTGGTCTTCTAACTGATCGTGTGTTTAATATTTTTGTAGAATTTATCACAAACCATGAATACCAGGAGATCCACCACTCCAGATACAGAGTCATATGATTCTAGAAATAGTCGAAGACCACCTTCGTCCACTGTAGCGGGTGGCTTAGCTCCCTTGGGAAGGTGCTTGACCCCTACTTTAAAATCATTCCTTTCATTTACTTTATCCTTTTTAAATTTATAATTGACATTTAACTTTTGGTTTATGGATATGAAGGCCGGGTCCTGTTTCTCAGTCATCTGGTATGTATTAAAGGTTCCATTACATCTCGTCCTCTTCACATCTTGCAACTTCCAGTAAAATGATAATCTATCTTCCAGACAGGAGAGGGGCATCGTCCATGTCAGGCTACAGGAAAGATGAATACAACTGGAGATATGACAACAGTGAACATCCGGATGAATTAGATGGTGCATCATCTGCCTTGGAAAATCTTCACTTGGACAGAAAGGCTCGTAATTTGACAACTTCTTGGCGGTGTGTATCTTCCTAAGAATTATTTTATGTTTTTCTTTACTTTTTTTGGTGTGCTAGTGATAGTTGGAAGA
Organism: Apium graveolens; assembly: GCF_009905375.1. Taxonomy (NCBI): domain Eukaryota; kingdom Viridiplantae; phylum Streptophyta; class Magnoliopsida; order Apiales; family Apiaceae; genus Apium; species Apium graveolens. The sequence goes on along the minus strand of NC_133648.1, from coordinate 21,000,566 downwards.
ATATACTTATAAATCGGCTATCAGCTCAACTAGTAGGATAAGCAAACATGAAGTGTTAAGAAGTAGAAATTATATAACTGAAATGCAGCTGCTTGACTTCGAGCTATGTGTTTGCATGTGTTACACACCCACGCACACATGTGCGCGTGTATATACAGTTCAAAAAAATGTAGTTACATTTTATAGTTTGTTGAAGTCATCTGCTGAATCTGGTTACAGGCATGGTGGGGATGGAGTCACTGAAGATGATGGAAGGCCAGATCATATGTAGTCTCCTTGATATCTTGAGAGTACTCTGCATGTAACGTTTGGTGTATTATAATCTATGAGTTGTGCTACCGAACGTAGGTAGTAAAGTGATCATGATATGTTATATAATTGCTATTACAGTAGATCTGGATCATGTGTTGTATGACCTTTTCCTCTAATGCTCAGTGAGCTTAGGTTGTTTTTCACAGGGAACTGTGTTTTAAACTATTTGCATGATAACTATGTCTATCTACCAAGTGATAATTTTGCTGAAATCATGTATGATCACAAGTAACCACTCTGCAAGTCATAAACATGGCAGGTTCTTATAATGAAGTCGAATAGGCTTTTAAAGACAATTCTTGAGCTTAAAAATGTATTTTGTGTTACTTTTCTAGTAAAAACATGATCACATTTTATTTTAGAACTTTCTCGGTCAAAACTAAGAATGCGTTTTTAAAATGATTGGGCACTTTCTAATGAAGAACATTTGACGTAGCTTATTGCACAGAGTGATGCTCTATACAATTCTTTATATAGTTTGTTACTATGCATATTACATGAAAACAAATCTAACTAAATTTGTAGCGATAATTTGCACTCAGCCATATTTCGGTCAGAAGTTGAATACCGAAGAACTAAAATGTGTTGCATGTGTAGTACTCTTAATCGGCATTAGGAAATTGTATATTCTTCACAGCGTAACTTCATTTGTAAGCTTTCAAGCAATTTGTTATTTAGAATACACTGCACATAATAGATTCCAAGTTCTAAGTTCTTTTTCTGTTTTATTTTCTGAATCAAGAACGAGCGCCAGAAATTCAATTCTCAACCTGCACAAGCAACATTGGTCAAAAAAATAGTTGGATGACTGTTACGATGAATAATTTATGATTCAAATGGTTGCTGTACCAAGAAACGTTTTTTGTAGCTCTCAACATGTTCCTTTGGGTCACGTTTGGTTTGTATGTATCCTCCAATCTTGTTCAGTTCCTACGTAAGAGGATTGCACATTCACACTAATGACTAACAACTAATACAGATAATTGTACTATTCATGATGATACAAAGTTCTATTATGAAAGATAAAAGGATAATTTACTGCTTTCATTATGTGCATTTTCTTTCTATGTAGAAATATCAATACATTGTGCATTAAATATGGTTTAAAGTGTCAACCATCAACCATGTAACATTTTCAGTAATATCAAGGTATGCAATTATATTCACAAAGTTCAACTTTTTATCTTCTGAGTTAACATAAACCCAATGTTTCTTAATTTACTTGGCATGTAAATCAGTGGCCCAAAAAAAACATGGTAATGTAGAGGCTTAAAGTAGTTATTAATTATTATAAATTGTACGAAAGATGTCCTTTTATTTCACAAAGGCGCGATTAAGCAAAAGACTTGCCATCATCTAATCGAGGGTAAGGGTAAGGGAAAGGGAAATCGCCTCGCCTGGTTTAATTTAGGCGACAACGCCTCACCTGGCTTCCTGATTAGTCAATCGATTATCGTGTCTTGGACAAAAATGATGCTAGAAAAACTATATTATGCCAGAATATTTTTAATCTATGCGGTACACTTTTATTAAGATAAATGTGAACCGTCTACTGTCCTCCTCTGGATTCCACTATCAGCAGGACCAGCACCTGCCTTTGTCCATTTACCTTAAAAAATTATCTAAATTCACATTTGGGTTTATTGGATTTTGTTTTTTCAAGATTAGATCCTTATTACTCCTTGACACTTAACTTTTCCGTCCCTATATTTTAGATTGTACTATGTAAGTATAAGGAGAAGCAGTAAAATATATGAGCTTGGATTAGTCTCTCTCCCTCTTTCAATCAATTTTCCTAAATATAAAAACAATTGTATATAATATGCATAAGTCATAACAATTTTTAAGGATATATTACACAAGTACACTTCAAAGTAAAGTTACCTCAATCCATGTTGCCAGTTTTGACCTTTGTTTGGTAATATCATACTGCCTCGCTTCCAGCAGAAAGGGCTGGAATCGTTCAATAAATGGAGCATACGCTATGTCCACCTAGTAAGTATCATATATAGATGTGGATAAGAGATACTAAAACAGAGTAAGAGAAACAATACCAAGCTAGAAATACAACTAGTTGGAATTCGATACGATAACTTGTTCTCAAGGTTTATAATCCCAGTTAGGAATACATAACTATAGACTACAGATGACAATATATATATATATATATATATATATATATATATATTCAAACTTATACGCTTACCAGACTGAACTGGCCAAGGAAAAAAGGTCCATCATTATATGTAGCAAGAGACGTTTCTATGTAATCGAAGGCAGCAGCTAATATAAGGAAAAATCATCATCAGATACTTTAAGCTTTGTATGCAAGTATCACAAACTAAAGCTAGTGTTCACTCACCAGCTTCACTCATTTCATCTGCCTTAAAGAATGTTATTACAGCTTTACGAAAAGAGTCGATGTAGTTTAGCAGTTCTTCTGCAGAAACCTTTTTAACAGGATCCTACATTCACCACCAATCAAACACTAAAGAACACAAGACTACTTTATTTTCATATATAAAAAGAGAAGCTTTAAATCTTACATCCGGGAAAAGTGCAGGCCCTTCAAAGTTGTTATCAATATATCTAATCAAGTCAAGACTTTCTCCTTTGACCTCATTGTTGTGTTCCAAAGCAGGGACCTGAATTAAGTATTACAGCATTTTTGTTATTTGAATTTCAAATCAAGAATTTGCGACTTCAATCTTTTTTCATATATTTCAGAAGTTTTACATCATAAACCAGACATCTGGTATGCAAAGATGGGCATGTGGCGACTATTACTTTTGTAACTTACTTTTAGTTGCATTTTTATTTGGAAACCTCCCACACTTAAATTATATTCTATATATTTTTTATTTTTTATTTATGTAGTTTACAATTGACATACATTTCAAAAGCGGTAACATTTAACCAGAATTATTTACACCTTTTTAGTTAGATCTGTAGCACACTTGCTTGAATGACTTGAATGTGACAATTGTGAGCCAAACATATGGCACTAAATCAAGATAAAATAAGCAACTAAATATCTCTTAAAATACATTTAAGCAAAATTTAAAAAAATTAGATGCTTTATAAAGAAATATACTTTGAAACTATAATTTAGTAACTTTGCTTAAGGTCTATATGTAAATAAATGAGTATCTTAGAAAGCTGGTCCTTCACTCCTTCCCCTAAAATGCCTACTATTCAATTATAATAACATGAAGAGCTAAACCTATACATCCGACTGCAATTTCACTCGGTACATATGATTTAAAATGCAGAGTCGTTGGTTCTTCAGTCAAAGGGCACATTTATAAAGACTAGACAGATTCCAGTACATGTAAGGTGGACACTTGACAATCCTTATGGGATCCGTGTACAGGCCATGAGATTCTTAAAAGAATCTGAGAATATAATAAAACAATATAAGGAAACTAGAATCAACAAAATTGGACTATTCATTGTGTTTCAGTAAACAAACCTGAGTTAGTTTGCAAAGGCGCGGTCATCACATATTGTTTTTTCACTTCATAACATTTCATAAAGAAAATTGTCTGAAAAAAATCACCTTGTTTGCGGGGTAAACTTTCTCCTTGTACCAAGCTGGTCTGTTTTGTAGGTCAATAGGAACCAATTGAATTTTGTCTTGTAAACCCTGTTTCCGAAAGATAGCAAAACATATCCAATAATTTAATTTTTTGGTCAACCAACTAGTCCTGTTACACAAAAGGAAGAAAGAAAAATGGAATCCTGAAATCCACTAAATGAATGCTTGCATAATGAAACAACCTTACAGTTCCGAGTGATCCATGTGCGTTGTGCATATGGACATGAATAAGATATATATAACCTTCAATTAAGAAAACTTCAATAAGCAAATCGACATAAGGTAATCAAATAATTGAACATCTTAATAAAAAAAATTAAACTATGAGCATCTATTAAAAACATTGGCTGCACAGCCGCACTTAGCCACTACCCTTATAAAAAATTGGAGACGTTTTAAGGAATTTGTGGTACCTCAAAGTCTCAAGCAACATTGAACCCGAGAGTAAAAGTAAAACAAAGTTATGTTAGATGAACAACTACCCCTGAACTTTATATTTATTAGTACAAAATATTTAACAATTTAACAATTCCTTGTACAAGTAAGAGCACCCTAACAATCCCAAGGCATACCATTTTTTACTAGACCAAGTGGTCATTAGTCAAGGGGCACAAACTCACCAAGGAGCTACAAACAAACAAAAGATCCCCCAATGTGAAAGTACAAGATATCTCGTATGACTAAGCTCTGATAACATGTTATATAACCGGATTTCTAGCTCCCACGAGGGTTTCGTAATTTAATATTTAATATTTAATATTTAATATTAATATGTACATTGATAAATAGCAAAAAATGAGTCTAACCTTGTGGTACCATCAAATATTGCAGGTGGTTCTGAAGTAGAATCAAGAGCAGGTGGAAGAACCTCTTGCAAGCTTTTTGCCAAACAATAATTAATACACAACATGACATTAAAATAAACTGAAAAATAAAATGTAAAACAAAACAACTGTAAAAAAACAAGAACATATACCTAGCTGCAACTGCTGATACTAGAGCTCTCTGAGGAGCATAATTACTGAAATGGGTATGTTGTAAACTAGGAAAAGATTGAATCTTTAAGCTGTTTTGATAAAATCTTGATGATGGGTATAAAGAACAAGGAGAGATAGATAAAATACATACATTTCTTGAAGTTCTAGATATCTGATGACAGTAGCAGCTCGTATTAAGGGCTGCCATTCTTCCTGGATTCTGGATTGATAAACAAAAATAAATTCAACCACTCTATGGCTGTATATTGTTTATTCTTCTTATTTAATTCAGTGTAGTATATTTTATAGTTTATTTTAGTGTGTTTCTAGAATATTCTTATAAGTTTTTATTTTTTATTATACTGAATTTATTATGTAATTTTTGTTGGAAATTAGAGGAATAAAAGTTACGGTACCCAAGGGAACATTTATTAATCAGCAAAAAATAGATGGCTATATAAGCCTTACAAAGACTCGAGATAAAATACCCTACTGGATAGAATTTCAGAAACTCTATCCACCGAAATAAAGTCTATCTACTCACAAACAAATCCTAAATAATAAGAAACTCCATGTTCCCGAAAGAATATATTTTATTGAGCTACCTAAATAACTAGATAAATATTTATTTAGAAACAAAACGTAACATTCCCTCATTTAAGCTAGACATGTATATTTAGCTTACTTCTGACACGCTATCCATTCCAAGCATAACACGAAGTTTTTCAAACTGTTCGAGCTTCAGAGGTTTGGTCATCAAATCTGCAACTTGCTCTTCAGTATTGCAATAAATTAGTTCAACAACTCACGCATTCACTAAGTCCCTCAAGAAATGGAATCTCACATCAATGTATTTACTTTTCTCATGAAATACTGAATTTAGGGACAACTGAATAACAGAGTTGTTATCACAAAAAATTACAGTAACACCATCTTCCACAATCCCAATTTCTCCCGGAATCCTTTTAAGCCAAATGCATTGACACGTACAAAGAGTTGCCACAATGTACTTTGCTTCAGTTGTTGATAGAGCCATCACAGGTTTTTTTAGAGGACCATGACACAACCCCATTTCCTATCTTGAACACATATCCAGAAGTACTTTGTCGATCATCAATGTCACCAGCATACCCGTTGTCTGTGAACGCCACAAGTTTTGCATTTCCTTCTTCTCTCTTGTAAAAAATACCAAGATCAGTTGTCTTTTTTTAAATACCTTAAGATCCTCTTAGCTGTCAGCCAATGCAAAGTAGTTGGCCCTGACATGTACCTACTAATAAGGCTTACATAATACATTAAATCAGGCCGAGTTGCAGTTAGATACATGAGACTTCCAACTACATGTTTGAACAAGGTTGCATCGACTTTAGTCCCCCCTTCGTCCTTTGACAACTTTGTTCCAATTGGATATTTTACTGCATTGCTACTTGCCATTTCAAACCTTGTCAATATCTCTCGTGCATGTCTTCTCTGACAAATAAAAATGTCATTCGAATTCTGCAACACTTATATTCCAAGAAAATGTTTCATTCTTCCCAGATCAGACATATTAAACTCCAGCATCATTTGACTTTTGAACTCATTACACAAGTGCACATCATTCCCAGTAAAAATTAAATCATATACGTAAATACTGACTATCAAAATTTTACCTACGGCTGATTTCGTGAACAAAGTATGATCACCGGTACACTTCTGAAAGCCTACACGCAAGAAATAAGCTTCAATCCTCTTGTACCATGCACACGGAGCTTGCTTGAGACCGAACAAAGCTTTCTTTAATTTGTAAACCATTTCCTCTTCCCCCTTGTAAAGCATAATATAATGTAACATGTAATCAAGGAATTATAACTCAACATGAAATATAAATAAATAAACAATATTAAATTGTGAAGCACAGGAACCCTAAAGATGAAGACTGGATAAATACAAAGAATCAAATGATGCAAATGACTCTCTAAGTCTACAATCAAGTCATGGGAAGAAGTTTATTAATATGTTCAAGCATCCATGAAGAATAAGAGATCAAAGGAATTCCAGTATCAGTTACATGGTTTGATTTGAAGTATTGAAGATCAGGGGTTCAGTGGTTAAAGTTAGAAATAACCATCCAATATGTATCAGCTTTGCAGTGCAAAAGGAATTGAATTAAATCAGTTCATGTTAGTTGTTTGTGAACCAGACCAGTGTACCAAATATCAACATTTCAGAAAATATTTAATTCAGCAACACAGAAGAAATGGTTCTTTGTTACAGCTATTGGAGACAGAGAAAATACACCAAGGCAAAAGGTCGCAGGTTGGAGTTGTGAAGAAAATTACTAAGGCAAAACTAATTGTGGTCGCAGGTTAGCAATTGTGGTCGCAGGTTAGCAAAGCCAACTTTGTGGTCGCAGATTAGCAATTGTGGTCGCATGTTAGCAAAGCCAACTTTGTGATCGCAGGTTAACAATTATGGTCGCATGTTAGCAAAACCAACTCTGTGGTCGCGGTAAGCAATTGTGGTTGCAGGTTGAGACTATGTGGTCGCAGGTTGAGACTATGTGGTCGCAGGTTAGCAAACCAAGTCTGTGGTCGCAGGTTGAGATTCTCTAGTCGCCAGTTAGCACTTGGAAGATTATTTAGATTAAAATGAAGCAATTGATTTGGTTTGTGTGGATAAAATGATGCCACTTGTCCAATACAGATTGAAGACTACAATAGCAACAATTGAATGTAAATTTATTTGATTATCTTCTTCAGTTCAACATAAAGTATTTTTACGGGAGCTCCATTAAAGAACTTCATTTATTAAGCTTATAAACACAAAGTTGAGCTGCTGAATTTATTGTAGCTAATCAATTCATTGATTAGATTGTAGCAACCTCAAGGATTATATTAATAAAATAATATATTCCTCGAATTGTTTTGTGTCTATTTTGATTCCGTACTTATAACGAATAACTTGTAACGAATCAAAAAATATTGTAGGTATCGTATTCAACCCCCCTTTCTACGATACTTTGGGACTAACAATTGGTATCAGAGCTGGTTGATTAACATACAAATCAAGATCCGGAGAAAGAAACGAGTTCTTAAAAAAATTCTTGAAATTTTTTAATTTTCAAAAAATTTCATTTCTTGAAATTTTTTAACTTTAAATAATTTTAATTCCGCCAAGATGATGAATAACCAAAGAATTGGAAGTATCAAGTTCCCCCAATTCGACAGAGATAATTACAACCTATGGAAGAAAAAGATGATGTTGTTTATGAAAGCTTCGAATTCACTTTATGTTGGGATATTACTGAATGACCCATATGTCCCGATGGAAGTAGTTGTTGAATCCACTACTGCAACTGGTGCAAGAATTCCTTCCTCATCTACTCCCAGGGATCCGTCTAAATATACGGAGACTAACAAAGAGTTGATAAATCTGGACACAAGCCTTCAACTCATTATTGTGGAATCGATCGATAATGATATGAGTCATCAACTCCTAGGAAGTAATAGTGCAAAGGATATGTGGGATACCATTGAGCTTTTGATGGTAGGTACAAAAGAAGTCAAAAAGAACAAGATGGATATTCTGACTACTCAGTATGAGGCATTCAAACTTTAACCCGGAGAAATACTGTCATACAAGACTGTTAATCAAATTAAAGCTACGAGAGAAAGTTTATCTTATACGAGAGTCTAACAGAAAGTTTATGCTGACTCTCCCAGTTCACCTGGAACAAAAGAATACATCAATCAGGGAAAAAGCTGATTTTATTACCATGTCTCTGGATGTGATTTATGGAAAACTAAGAACCCATGAACTGGAGCAAGAGCAGAGCGCTATTATCTATGGACCTGGTTCTATTGACAGTAAGAGTACGACACTTGCAAAAACCACTACACTTATAGTTCGTGAACCTGAACCCAAGAAGTCAATGTTGTACCCTCCTCAACAATCAAGGAGATATTTGTAGCTGAAATTGCTCATGGTGAGCTAGAGGATAAAAGTGAGTTTTATATTCAGGAAGAACTTGAACAGTTGGAGGACAAATATATGGCATACATGGCTGCAAAATTTAGTCATGTTAAATTCAGAAGGA